>NC_064808.1:40456114-40561594 GCF_023721935.1 Panthera uncia | reverse complement strand
GGTGATGTGGCTGGAGATGATGATGATGATGATGATTCACCTGATCCTGAAAGTCCAGATGACTCTGAAAGTGATTCAGAGTCAGAGAAAGAAGAATCTGCTGAAGAACTCCAAGCTACTGAGCACCCTGATGAAGTGGAGGATCCCAAAAACAAGAAAGATGCAAAAAGCAACTATAAAATGATGTTTGTTAAATCCAGTGGTTCATAACTCCCAAACACTTAGTCTTTGTATTAAAAGTAAGCCTTATTGTTATAATGCACAGTGGAGGACTGCTTATAGAGCACAGACCTTTGTATTATAATTTTTAAAAAGGCCCTTTTAAATAATTACAAAGAGTGTTTGCTTTCAAATGCCATGGATTACACTTTTATGGGCATGACTATTAACCATTTTTGTAAAGAGTAAGAGTTGTATAAAATAAGAAATAAATACAATACTCAATTTCTTTTCATATTAGCATCATCAAACCTCTAATCTCACCTTTTTACCCCTTCAGATAGTTACGGGGGAGACACTTTTGTGGTAGCTGTTTCATCTTTTTTGTTCCTTCATATTTTTCTCTTATAAGAAGTTTATCTGATACTGTAATGTGTTCATGAAAAATATTCAGTTATCATACTTTGTTATAGTAGAACTATTCATCATGGATATTTCTGCTGCCAATAACAGTCTAAATTGTTTGCAAAAGATTAGGTACTTAGTTTACTCTTCCTGATTCAGCTCTACTCTTTTGGACCAAAGCAACATGAGAGCAAATACTTTCACACTGGTTAAGATGGAGTTGCAACTATCATACATTTTGGAATGCTATGATCCCAAGCAGTCTTTATATAATTTGAATTACATTGTATGTTAGATTTTTGATAAATTTGGCCAATTTTTACAGAAGAAATTATTTCTCTGATTATTTGGTCCTGTTTAGGAATATGTAAAACTGGATTTTTTTTTTATGGTAATATGTGACCAAAGTTAATTTTCTTCCTAAGCCCTCAATAAAGAAAAGCAGTTTCCCATATTTGGTTTGTGATACCTTTATCCTCATTATCTAAAAATGAGGAATAGGCTTATTGAAGAACCTGAAACAAATTCTCTTCATTTTATCCCAATACTATTACCTCGATTATCAAATTACTGGAAAGTAGTATTGCTTTCTGATTTTATTGCTGCTTCTGTGGGAGTAAGAGTAGAAACCTCTGACTGGTGTTATGTGGTTGATCTGTATAGCAGACTGACAAACTGCATTATGGGCTAGTCAATGATCTTTGAATAATTGGGTCCAAATGTTTCTAAGTAACATGTTCAAAGGCTTGAGTAAAATCTGTTTGGTGAATTTTTATATATCTAGGTATTTAAGTATGTGTTGGATGTGCTGGATTAAAAAAAAATTCCTATGTCACTTTGAAATTTAAAATATTAGGAGTGTAAGCAACTAGAACAGGTGATAACTGGTTTATATAATCTGTTCATACATCAGATCCCCAACATTTGGCTTTTGATTTTACTTAGTTCTTATATTGTTTTATAATAGGTGCTACCCTGCAGAGTGAAATATCAAGTCAGTGGGTAGTGGAGAGGATATATGGCATTTAATAGATACTTGGTTTGAATACATTTCGCTTTATTCAAATTTCAGTTGGCCACAGATTTTTTAAGTTTGAGTGCAAGAGCAAGAGTGAGCGTGTGAATGGGGGAGGGGCAGAAAGAGGGAGAGAGAATCCCAAGCAGGTTCCACACTATGAGCACAAAGCCTGATGCAGGACTCAAACTCAGGACCTGAGCCAAATCAAGAGTCGAATGCTAGGGGCGCCTGGGTGGCGCAGTCGGTTAAGCGTCCGACTTCAGCCAGGTCACGATCTCGCGGTCCGTGAGTTCGAGCCCCGCGTCGGGCTCTGGGCTGATGGCTCGGAGCCTGGAGCCTGTTTCCGATTCTGTGTCTCCCTCTCTCTCTGCCCCTCACCCGTTCATGCTCTGTCTCTCTCTGTCCCAAAAAAAAAAAAAAAAAAGAGTCGAATGCTTAACCAACTAAACCACCCAGGCGTCCCTGCCACAGATTTTCAAATATCTAGTTTCTAGGGTTGCTTATTACAACTAAAGTAGTATATGAAGGCTGACTTATGTTTAAGAATGGAAAAGGGAGAAATCAGGATTACGTTTTAAAAAGTATTTTCATCAACTTACTGTTTAAATATACTGGGTTAAGTCGTGATTCTTAATATGTAAACAGAAGAACCTTCTTCTAAAATAACTACACTGGAAGACCTTGTCCAAGTAGGGAAGTTCTTATTCCAATTCATATATTATTGCACATTTACATAATTCAGGGTTGGAATAAATTTAGGACACCATATGGCCTAGTGTCCCTGCAGCACGTTAAACATCGTGGCTATCTTTTAAGCATGAACATCAGGGTTGTGTTTTTTTCTCCCCTGAATTTAATAAATTCGGGGGGGGGGGGACATTAAAGGAAGACAGATGCCATGCCATCTTGATATTCCTACTAAAGTATCAGGTGGGAAAATAACATTATTTTTGTGCAATGAAAGACTATTCAAAAGTTTAATGACAAATTGCCCTGTCGTAACTTCTTACCTGAAATACACTTCTGAGTGTTTACCTATTACGCCAATGACTTAGTCTTTTTATTGAAATGTTTTTCAGGAACACAATTTCCAATTTTGTGTGTATTAATAGGTAAAAAGTCCTCAAATCCGTGATTTTTAAACCTGGAAGAAAGGAAGTTACAGAAGAGAGTCTGAAGTGATTGTTTTTCTGATGAAACAATAGTTTGAGAACAGAAAGGTCACGTTCTTCGAGTAAATCTTGAAATATTTTCAACTACCTGGTTAAACTTGAATGACCACTTCTTACAGAGCTTTGGTTCCATTACTTTGTCTCCACAACAACCATATCCTGGATGTTTCCAATATTTATAAACAACTTTACCTCTGAAGTCACTAATTTAGAAATTACCTCTGATCATGATAGTTCTGTTCCTTTACACTTGTTCAAATTAGGTCATTGTCATTCATAAGCTCTGTCTAGATTTTTAATTGGTCTATCAATTCAATATCGTTGTTAAGAGTATCCTAAATGATCTCCAGTCATACCTTCCTGGAAAATCCTATCCCTAGATATATCCAGCCCTCTATGGATTATTTCTGGAGAAGAACAACTGTACAAACCAGTATTACTAAAGCGTTAGTGGCATCAACGCTGCATGTTATCAATACTGTTTAGTCAACTCTTCTCCCATTTTCTTAATGATTGTTTAAAACCTTTATTCATAAACTTGTGACCCTCTCTTTTCTCCTTCATTCTTAACATGTCCTTCCTTGCCTTCTAGCTTACATAAGAAATAGATTTTATCAGGCAAAAATTCCTAGAAGTTTCGCCTTCTAAGTTCACAACCATGGAAAAGGTCCACTCCTTTAGGTCACAGCCTAGCTCTACCACCATAGTGAATACGCTGAGTGACCTTGGGCATAACTAGACCTCTCTGGATCTCCTTTCCCTGTCTGTTAAATGAGGATAGTAATAGCAACTACCTTCCATGTTACTGTGAGAATCTGATAAAACACATTAAATGCTTTTTCACACTGGGAGCTATTCAGTGCTCAATAAATACTAGCTATAGTTAATTCTTTGCATCTTCTTGTGAACCTAATACTTTTAATTTTCCTTGAGTCTTCAATCTCTCAGTCTATTGTCCCGTTTTTGTCAATATCTGTACCCCCCCCAGTATTACATATCTTAAAAATAATTGTTCCTAGATGATACTTAGGCTTTTGTGATCCTATCTCATGCCTTCCACATCCAATTTTAATAACTTGCTTCTTTTACTGTCTTCCTGCCATTCTCTCCCTCCTCAATTCATTTCAGTGTGGTTTCTACCCAACCTTGGCGCGATTTCTTTGAAAACTACTTTCATCAAATCAATAATTCTCATTTTCCTAAAATGTATTTTTCAGTTAATTCCTTTCTTGACCTGTTAGCAGTATTTGGCATTGTTAACTAGCAGTCTTCAGATGAATATCCACTTCTGGGGTACATGAAGGGGTTCAACAGAATCACTTTTTATACATCCACATATTCCTGTTCCTAAATTGACCTCCCTGAAATCTACCTCTCCTTTCACGGTAGACTTTCCAGTAGAGGAAAGAAAGGACATACCTCTCCACCATTCCAAACCTCACAGTGTTTAATCTTCCTAGTGGGTAGTCTTTCAAGGCTCCAAACAAAGGGACAATTTGAAATATTGTTGATACTGAAGTCTGAATGGAAGTCAGGTAGTTTCCAGTTCTATGCCTTCAATAAAATTAGTAGAGCGTTAAAGTGAATTGTCAGCTGATATACTAGAAATGCATTTTGATGAAAGATCACATGATGTTTGACCTAGATTCCAAGAGTTCAGAGGATTGAGTTTCTAAAAGTTTCTAAAACCTATTACTGATTCTTCATATGAGCGGGGTTTCTCAGTGCTTTCATCTATAAAAATAGAAAATGGAAATTTTCTCCTTTAGGAATTCCCAATTATGTGCATGTTGCATCTCCTATCTCCACGTCATTTTTCTTTATTTTTAATCCCTGTTTTGTATTCTCCCTTATTGTGAGTGGAGCACTGTATATTCATTCTATCATTCCAATTTTATATTCATCTTTGTGAATTGTAATTTTTTCCTGAGTTCTGTCAGTTCACATTTCATTCTTTGTTGTTTCATCATATCCTCTTGTATTTCTGATGTCTGCTCTTATTTTATAGAGATAAGGTTATCATGAAATCTTTGATCATAATTCTCAACTACTTTGAGGCAATTTTTTTTTTTTTTTTTGGTGCTCTTCATCTATTGTCTATTTTTCTTGATCTTTTCCTCTCTATTGTAATATCCTCATACAATGCCTGTGCTCATTCCTTTTTATTGTTTTATCAACTGCAAATATTTACTGACCACCTACTATGTGTCAGGCATTGTTCTAGCCACTGGGAGTACAGTGGTGAACAAAATCAGTCCCCACTTTAATGAGGCTTACATTCTGGTGGAGGGGTGACACAATAAACATATCAAATGGGATAAATATTTTAAAAAAACAGGATAAAGGGATGTAGTGAAAGTAATTGAATAAGCTAGGGGCCACAAAGAGTTGTGGGATGAGTTCAAAGACAGCAGTAAGGAATAAGATCATCAGGCCATGGTATGAACTTTGGATTTTATCTGAGAAGATATTGGAGGGAGTTTTTGATTAGAGTGACATGATCTAATGTAGCTTAGGCAGCTGTGTTTGAAAGAAATACTATAGTCAAATGTTAAAATTGAGAACACATTATGAAATCACTGCAGTATTCTAGGTGTGCACAGGAACTTAGACTAGGGTGGTAATGGTGGAAGTAATGAGAAATCAATTTTGGGTATATTTCAAAAGTAGAGTCATCAGTATTTGTCAGAAGACTGGATATAGCATGTGAGAGGGGTCAAGAATGATTTCCTGGAAGAATGGAATTTGTTTACCTACATGAGGAAAACTGATGACTCATTTTTAAATTAAGTTCTTCCCAGGTATTTGTAGGATTTTCATATGGACAAGGGGACAAGCTAGCAGATTTTTTTTTTTTCATGATCCAGAGTTATATGTGTGTGAACCCTTCTAGCCCTGCCAGTGAAGATCATATACTACAGGAGGGAGTTCTTCTCCTTCCTGCCACTCTAACAGACTGCTCCTGCAAATAGCCTTGCCTTGGAGAAGACACTAGCTAGGTTTCTAGGATCCTTCAGAAGCAAACATTCTCCTGTATTCCCATTTGATATTCACTACTTTTTCAACTCTTTCACCCATTTGAGAATTACAAGTTTCAGATGTCTCCTAGGTTTGTTGAAGCTGGAGTTTGCAGTTCCATTTCTCATTCTCCTTATTGCTTTTGGGTGATTTCCAAAAGAAGAAGAAATGACCCCAAACTGGAAGTCATTAACTTATCACACTCAAATTATTGCTTCAACCCCTCTCCCCCTAGTTTGATTTCGGGACTTCAGCTCCCTACCCCACTCTCAGAAATTACTTCTGGCACAGGATAAATCAGAGGAACACCTGTATGCTGCCCACAAGGTATGCCCCCAACAGATACCCAACAATGCCTTCCCTGTTCTTTCCATCTCCCCAAACTGTTGCTCACTGCCCTCAAAGCTGCTTCAAGGAGCCTAACTTGCTCTGCTGAGAATAGTATTTCTTATGCCATTACCAGTACCAAGATGTTGTCTCCTAAGGCTGAATTCAAATGGAGACACTCTGCCTGCTTCAAATTATGTGAAGCCATTTCCAAAAGAATTGTTATATTAGAAATAAAAGATCAGTCCTGAAAACTGAGGCTTACAGTTAAGTAGTAAACATGAAACTTAGCTTCAAGCTTCCAAACAGGAAGCCTTTCCTTTCAACACCAAAGGAAAACACACAACTCATTATAACCCATGGTCTCTAGTTAAACTGGTTATGTGCTTTTATAAACCAGACTACTAGTATTTAAGTTCCAAATGGAACTTTATTTTATATTATATTTTATTTATTTTCTATCCTTTAAAAGATATTATTTTACAGAGAGAGAGCATCAGCAGGGGAAAGGGGCAGATGGAGAGAGAGAATCCCAAGCAGGCTCGACACCTAGTGCATTACTCAAAGCAGGGCCCGATTCCATGACCCTGGGATCATGACCTCAGCTGAAATCAAGAGTCAGTTGCCCAACCAACCAAGCCACCCAGGTGCCCCAAGTTCTAAGTGGAACTTCACCATGTGGGTCTTTCTTGTCTGGAGTATTATCCTTACACCAGTTGTTTTCAACCAGGAGGGATTTACCTCCCACAGAATATTTGGCAATGTGTAAAGATATTTTTGTTTATTGCTACTGGGAGGTGATACTAGTATTTAGTGGGTAGAGACTAGGGATGCTGCTACACATCTTATAATGCACAGGACAGACCTCCACAACAAAGAATTATCTGGCCAAATATCAGTGTTGAGATGGAGAAACACTACCCTTAAACCCAGGTAAGACAGGCTTCTGTCTTGGGGCCATGTCTTAGAGGGCCCTGCATATCACAAATACATATTTATCAGAGAGCATGTAGGTGCCTTTATCACACAGAACCTGCCACTGAGGGCTGGCATAGTGCAGCCTAAAACCTTAAATGTTTAACCTTGTGACTAGAAAATCCTCCACATACTTTGCCTTTTGTCCTTAAAACAAAAGATGACTATGTCCAAATTCCATGATGGTTTGTGGGTTTTGCCACTGCTAATGTCAGATGCTGTCCTGTACTTCAGAGTATAGGAGATTTGAGTGGCAAAAGCATTTCAGTAAGAGAAAGACTTATTGATTTGTCAAATCCTTCTCTTGCATAATGAGGTATTGTTTCCTAGCAGGGAAATAAGAGTAAAAAGAGCTAGCATTCATACAATTGTATAAGTCCCTTAATGAGAAAATAGAATATGGAAAAATCAAGTTTTAAAGAGATAAAAGAATCTCCCCAAACTAACAAAAGATATCCATTCACAGATTTGAGATCTCTGAATTCCAAAGTGGATAAGACAAACTCACATCTAGACATGTTCTAGTAAAAGTGCTGTGAGCCAAAAAGACAAAAAGTAAAGCACAGAGAAGAAAAGACACATTATCTTTAAGATTCCAAAAATAAGCTAGTTGACTTTTCAACATAAATAAAAGCAGCTGGAATGCAATGTAATGATACCTTCAAAACGCTGGCAAAAAAAAAAAAAAAAAAAAAAAAATCCACCAACTTAGAATCTTATCCCCAGTGAAAATACCCTTCAAGGGTAAAGGTAAAGAAATTTGTGTTGACCAACCCACACAGGGATTCTGGTCATTGAGAGAAAGGAAGCACACTCAGTGATTTCCATATTCAACCCCGCTTTCTCCCTGAGGTCATTTTCCAACCACAGTAAAGGAAATGAGCGTAAACAGAAGTAGCAGACTCACTGGGTGGAAGAAACAGAGACCAGCATTCAAGGCTGTCAAAGAGATTGGGATTTGGAAGGATGAGTATTGGAGATGGGGGAGCTGTAGAGCCCCAAATCTATACAAAGCCATTTCCCTAGGTCCTTGGCTGACTCCTGCAGTGCACACGAACAGGGAGAGACTAAGGGAGTCTATCAAAGAACAACTGCTTGAAGACTAAAAGCTAAAGAGCTGGTCAGGCTCTCAGCCACAATTATTGAAATGGAATGCACCTTGAGGGGAAAATGGTACCAAATGCCTACCTCATGCTTCCTACCTTTCCTCTGGGTCTTGGTTCCATACAGAAATCTAACAGCTCTCCAGTGCTTCAAATATGTTTTGTTTTGTTTTGTTTTGTTTTGTTTGTACTTTAGCCTCTTTTTCTATTTGTTTGCAGAGAGAAAGTTGATTCACATCTACTTTGTCCACCATTGCTAGAAGCAGAATTCTTTCTTTCTATAAAACATTTGGAAAGAAAAATTTAAAGGCCCAATAAATGAGGGAATATATCATGTTCATGGATTAGGATACTCAACATTACAAAGATGATACAATTCTCCCTAAAGTAATTTACGTGTAATTCATTTTCAATAGGAAAAAAAATCCATTTGCGGGTGGGGGGGTGAAACTTGGCAAGTTGATTCTAAAATTTATAAGGAAATTCAAAAGACCAAAAATAGGACAGACATTTGTGAAGAATAAACAAGACACCTTGCTTCTCTGAGTATCAACACTTACTATGAAGCTCCAGTAATTAAAATAGTGTGATATAATGATACACAAATAGAAAGTGGAATAAAAAAAAAAGAGCCCAGCAATAGATTCACACACACACAAACACTAAATTTATGAAAAAGGTGGCACAGTACAGCAGTAAGAAATAATAGATTCTTTAATAATTTGAATATCTACATAGAAAAATGAAACCTGATGTCCACTTCATATCTTAAAAAACAATTCCAGTGGATTGTAGATCTGTAAAAGGTAAAACAATGAAGCTCTTAGAAAATACTATAGAAAAAATAATTATAGGAGAACATTTTTATGATTTAGTATAGGAAGACTTTAAACAAGATGCAAAGGAAAAAAAACTACAAAGGAAAAAAACCATAAACTTTCTTAAAATTAGTCAGGTCTATTCATTAAAAGACACTGAAACGGCAAGACACAGAGTGGGAGAAGATATTTGCAATGCATATAATCAATAAGAAGTACCTGTCTCGCACTCCATTGCACATCACCATTTTACTCTAGCTATTACTGCTGTTGGATCTCATCTAGCCTCACCTCTCACCTTGCAGCTTCTTGACTGCCCTAAGACAGGGTTCATATGGGAAACGTGGGATTTGGAGATGTGAGGGACACCCTGTCGGGGAACCCTTGGTCAGTGGGGGCCCTGTACTAGAAGATAAGTGGTTTTCTCTTTCATATCTCAGATAATTTTGAGGTGCATTTTACATGGCTCTTCAGAAGGCCCCTGTAAGATTGAGCCCAAGTTTCCCACAAAAGTGACCAGGTTGAAAAGACTTCTGTTGGTTTCCTCTCTTTCCTTCCCATGTCTGCTCCATAGAATCATTTCCCAAATAAACTATCTTCCTGCAAGCTTTTGCCTCAGGCTCTGCTTTCTAGGGGTAACCCAAGCTAAAACAGGCTTATATTCAGAAAAATCAACAAATCAACAGTAAAAAGATATACAATTCCATAGAATAATGACAAGAGTCCAGGTAGGTCCTTCACCAAAAAAGGAAATCCAAATGGTCAATGAACATTTGAAAAGATACTCAATATTATTAATCAGAGAGATACTAATAAGCCTACTTCATACACATCAAAATGGCTAAAATTAAAAAGAAAGTTCTATTGCATATATTATCTACTGTTGCATAAGTTACTCACAAACTTACCAGTTTAAAACAATAAACATTTAGAGGCACCTAGGTGGCCCAGTGGGTTGAACATCTGACTTTTCATTTTGGCTCATGATCCCAGGGTTATAGGATCAAGCCCCACATTGGGGCTTGCTTAAGATCCTCTCTCTTCCCCTCTGCCCCTCTCCCCTGCTCATGCTCTCTAAAATTAAAAAATAATAATAATAATAATAATAATAATAAACATTTATCACACAGTTTCCATGAGTCAGGAATCTGGTTAGCTGGGTGCCTCTGGCCACAGGTCTCCCACAAGGCTATAATTAAGATGTCAGCTAGGGCCACAATCATCTCCAGGTTTGCCTGGGAGAGAGGACCCACTTCCCAGGCTGCTGCAGTCTTCAGGTCTTTACTGGCTGTTGGTCAGACATCAGTTCCTTGCCCTGCAGGCCTCTCCATAGGTTAGCTCTCAACATGGCTTCCCTCACAGTAAGCTAGTGAGAAAGCAAGGGAGGATGTCCAAGAAAGAAGCTAGTCTTCTTGTAACCTCATCTTGGAAGTAACATCTGTTGTATTTTGTCTTATCTTCTTCATTAGAAGGGAATTGCCAGCTCCAGCCCACACTTAGTGGGAGAGGCTTATGCAGGGTGCAAATACTAGAAGGCAGAGATCATTGGGGGCCATCTCAGAGGCTGCCACCACAGTGAGGATGTAGAAGAACTCATACATTCATGGTAGGACTATAAATTAGTACTCCTACTTTGGAAAACAGTTTTGGCATTTCCTACCTAAGTTGAAGATATGCTTATCTTACAACCTAGCAACTCTACACTAGGTATACACCAAAAGAAATATGAATGTACATGTACCAAGAGACACAGACAAAAATGTTTATAGCAATATTATTTGTAATAGCTCTCAACTGGAAATGCCCAAGTGTCCTTTGACAGTAGAATGGATAAATATTTGTCAAATATTCCCATGATGAATACTGTACAACAGCAAAATGAGTGAAATAGAGTTACATGGATGAATATCATAATGTTTAGTGAAAAAAAAAATCCAGACACAAAGGAACACATTCTTTATTAGTTCATTTGTACACATTTCAGAAAATAAACAAAACTAAGCTATAGGATTTGGTGATGCCTAACCACAATGAGATACCACATCACACCAGTCAGAATGGCTGACATTATCAACTCAGGCAACAACAGATGTTGGCAAGGATGCGGAGAAAGAGGATCTCTTTTGCACTGCTGGTGGGAATGCAAGCTGGTGCAGCCACTCTGGAAAACAGTATGGAGGTTCCTCAAAAAACTAAAAATAGAACTACCCTATGACCCAGCTATTGCACTACTAGGTATTTATCCAAGGGATACAGGTGTGCTGTTTCGAAGGGACACATGCACTCCAATGTTTATAGCAGCACTATCAACAATAGCCAAAGTATGGAAAGAGCCCAAATGTCCATCAACAGAAGAATGGATAAAGAAGATGTGGTGTGTGTGTATGTGTGTATATATACACACATACACACACACACACACATATACCTACAGTGGAATATTATGCAGTGATCAAAAAGAATGAAATCTTGCCATTCGCAACTATGTGGATGGAACTAGAGGTATTATCTTAAGTGAAATTAGTCAGAGAAAGACAAATATCATATAAGGACTTCACTCATGTAAGGAATTTAAGATACAAAACAGATGAACATAAGGGAAGGGAAGCAAAAATAATATAAAAACAGGGAGGGAGACAAAACATAAGAGACTTAAATATAGAGAACAAACAGAGGGTTGCTGGAGGGGTTGTGGGAGAGGTGATAGGCTAAATGGGTAAGGGGCATTAAGGAATCTACTCCTGAAATCATTGTTGCACTATATGCTAACTAGGATGTAAATTAAAAAAAAAAAAAAAGAATTTGGTGGATGACTGCTTAGATAGCAAAACTATAATGAAAAAGCAGGTAAGTGATTACCACAAAAGTCGTCTTTCATGGGAGAGGAAAGGCCTACGGAGTGGGAAGGAGAGTGGGACGGTCTTTTAGCAAACCTTGATTTCTTGACTGAAGTAGCAGTTTGTTTTCTGATCATTACTGCACTGTACATTGTTATTTTGTGTACCTTATATACGTGTGCTACACCTTACCCTAAAGAAATCTTTCACAAAACCACACACATCCTCTTATCCAGCCGCGCACCAGAAGGGGCCCAGAAAAGGGGCCTGGCCTAAGTGCTCCGTGTATATGAGTCAGGACCATTTCAGAACTGCCACAGGCGGGAAATCCTGTCTGCCTCACAGGCACTGGAAGGAAAGGAAGGTCTGCCGTTTGCTGCAGCATTTGGCCTCTCCTCCTGAGAGGGCCCAGTCTCTCACAAGTTCATGGCAGGAGGGAGCAAATGGAAAGGGGAACAGGAATGGTTGAAGGGACCTCTGGTCAGGAGTCAGGGATAGGGAACCCTTTTCCAACAGTCACTGGGGCTCAGCTCTTAGAGACAACCTGCCTGCCCCACATGACTTCAGCAAGCAGCTGCGAAAATCCTCTCTATCTACCTCCCCCCACCAGAACTTCAACGAAAAGGTCAAGGGAATTTTCCTCCCCTTTAAATGGAATGAATCTTTCTTGGGCCCAGAAAGAATTATTTATCAGGTGTTCATGGCACTCCGAGTGCCTTTATAGGGCCCAGGCAGCCGTGCTCTGAGGCACAACAGACAACTTTCTTCCTGAAAGCTCAGTTTATAGGCCAACTTCAAAGCCCAGGTCCTCAGAGCAGGGCACAAGGCTCCAGTTTGGGAATTGACATCAAAGGGGCAGGCACGAGTTGATCTGATGTCGGGTGGACAGCCGCAGGGCTGCAGGGGGAGGCCTCAGAGGATTCTCCTGTCCTCGGCCCCAGGAGAGTTCAGGGACATAGCCTGGCAGTGGCACAGCCTTGTGAATCCCAGCTTCAAAAGCCCTGGGCCATTTTTACCTGCTGCAGGAACCTGTCTAAAATGGCAGACAACAGTGGAGGGCAGCAGATTGGGGATGGCAAATGACCTCAAACCTGTTTATCCTGCCAAATCAGGGAAAGGAGACAGTAGAAATGTGGAAGAACCACCCAGAGCCCTGCTGTTCACAGTAAGGGTCATACACGAGGGCAAACCAGCATGGTGAGCATTAGCTGAGTGCTCCCACACCAGCGACAGTGCCTACGGATGATCTCATTCAGCACTCACAATCACCCATGCAAGGGAAGTACTATCATCCCCATCTTTCAGAGGAAGAAACAGAAGCTTAGGGAGGAAGTTCAGCAACTTGCTTAAGGTCAGAGTTAATAAGGATAGCTTTGAGTTCTACCATCCCTACTCTTACCTACTACTCAAGGTTAAAAAGAGGGTATGAGGCAGGCTCTCTGGGGGCTAGAGTATAAAATAACAGAAGACAGCAGAGATAGGTAAAGTCATCCGAAGAAGACAGGAGGCTCCCTGGCCAACAGGCCTTGACTTCTTTCATTCGCTCATTCATTCAACAAATCATTTCTTAGCCCCTTATGGCAAACATTGTTCTGGACCCTAGGGATAATTTGACCAAGACAATGCCCTTGCTCTCATGAAGCACATATTCTTGTGAGGAAGAGAGAGAATAAGCAAACAAGTAAAGAATACAAGTATGATATGTATTAAATGATTATAACTTAAATGCAGGTAAATAACATGGATTTTTTTTTCTAGTGCTTCCTATGTGGCCACAAACTGTGCTTAGCATTTTCTGTGTAATAACATTTGATTCTCACAACTCTATTGAGGTAACTGCCAATATAAATCTTTATTTTACAGGTGAGAAAACTAAGGTATGAAAAAATTAAGTAATTTGCCTAAGGTCACAGCTGGCAAAATGGAGCAACCAGGGTTAGATTCCAGGCAGCCTGGCTCCAGAGCTTTTGCTTGTTACCTCTGCCTCCTGACTGCCTCCTTTCCATGGTATCAACCTACTAATAAGACACTGGCTAAGTCATGGCCACATAGAAAGGAAGCACCTGAGGGGTGGAGCCATCCTATTCTGTCTCAAGAGAAGAAGCCCTGGCCAGAAACATGGGCATCGGGTCTATAGGATGGGGGCATCCTACAGCGGAGATAGGACCTCAGCTGATGCTGCTCAATGCCATGAGGACTGTCCAAGATTGCCCTGGTACCAAGACTGTGCCAGGCAACCTTCCAAGGAAGACTTGGACTCGAGAAGTCAATGTGTGTGTGTGTGTGTGTGTGTGTGTGTGTGTGTGTGTGTGTGTGTCAATGAACACCAGCAGCCTGGCAGTTGGGTTCTCACCCAATTTTCTCCATCTGGCTTCTGAGCCCAGTGAGTATGATCATAGCCCTGAGAGGCAGCCCAGCTCTTGATGCTGAAAAATCTGGTTTCCAAGCCCCCAAAAACCCAGGGACTGATGACCAGGTCATGCATGCCAAAGCAACACTTCTCCATGGGATCCCCAGGAGATGCTCACTGCCAAATCACAGCCATGATGGCAGCTTCCACTTGCTGAGCTGTATTACTCACTAGGCAATGTGTGACGCACCCTCCTGTAGGCCTCTCTGCAGGCTTTCCATGAGCTCATCGTTCTTACCAGAGGCAACTCTATTTCAAGTGATCCAGAATCCAGGGCCACAGAAAAGCTCCTCTTTCCAAGGTAACAGCAGTCAATGTAGTGGTTGAAAGCTCTCTGGAGCCAGATACAAGCTCAAACTTCTACTAGTTGCTTACTAGTCTTGGAACCACTGTGCCTCAGTTTTCTCAATAGTACGGGAATAATAATACCTGCAACCTGGGTAGGATAGATTATGTGACAGGATCAAAGAAAGCCTAAAATCTCAGGGGATGGATAAATCAATGTTTATTCTCACTCCTGCAAAATTAGCTGTGGACCTTGTGGCCTCTCCTGGGCAGTCCCTCTCAAGTGGAGACTTAGGACAAGACTTGCATCTTGTGGCTGCACTATTCGGAATATGTGACTCCCAGATGGCCACTGCAGGGGAAGAGAAAGCTGGAGGGAGCACACTGGCTCTTAAATGCTTCAGTGTGGCTGTAGGAGAATGAGAAAAGGATCTCATGGCAGAGAGTCTCCAAACATGGACACCGTCCATTCCTTCCCTTCTAGTACATGCATGCCACTCCACCCTTCAGGAGGCAGACTCTATTTCCCTCTCCTTTAATCTGACTAGCCTTGAGCCTTGCCATGCTCAAGAGAATGCGGAGAAAGTGACCTTATGCCATGCCAGTCCCAAACCTACTCTTCAAAAGGCCTGGAAGCTTTCTTGCCCTTGGAAGCCAGCTCAGATCCAAAGTCCAACTTCCCTGAGACCTTCTTGCTGTAACAAAGACCAAGCAGCCACTTGGAGAGACTGTGTGAAAAGATGGAGATGCTCAGCCAGCTCTCAGCTCATTAGCCATCCCAGCTAGGGTGCCAGGCAGTTGAGTGAAGAACCCCTCTTGGACATCCCATGCCTACAGTCACTTGGAGAAAATCTGCCCAGCTGAGTCCAATCCAGAATGTAGAATCAGGAGAAATAAGACATGGTCTGGGGCCAGTTTACTTACACACCAATAGAAAGAGGGGAATGTGTCCCTGAGGCAGGGGAGGAGTCATAAAGAATGCCTGAAGCAGCTTCTCCCGAGAGTGAACCAGAGCATGCACAGCCCTGCTTTGGGGCCCAGGAGTCACAAAATTAAGGAGCATAAGATCTCCCATTCATATATAGAATGTGGCCAGGGGTTGGCCAGAGAGAACTCTGTAGAGAGAATCACTCATCTGGCACTTTGGGGGTCTGCAGCCTGGAGAGGGAGCGGCAAGCTAGGCATCTCTCCTAGAGCACCTTGGGGTGCTGGCCTTGAGACCAAAAGGCATCAAGAAGCTGAAAATGGAAGTGCTCCGACCTGACAGGACTATTGTGAGCTCATGTTAGATATGTCTGGGGACTCTCTGAAATGACCCGGGAAGACCTGGGCAGAGGACCCCCACTGTGGGCAGAAGGGGGCAAAGGCCACAAAAGCTGTGTTGTTATGGTCATCAGGACCTCATGTGTGCCCACCTGTCTAGCACGGTCCTAGGAAACACAGGTACCAGCAAGAAGGCCTGAAAGTGATAGCCAAGAGGAATCTGGGGAGGGCTGGAATTCCCATGATTGTAGGCAAAGATACCGAAAGAACTGCTTACTACTGTGATTCTGACTCCGCAGGCTGCAGTCTTCTATGGCTGGGGATTTGGCAGGGACACTAAAAAAAGTTTTGCTGAGATGCCCAGACTCTACATTCTCTGGACATAGAACCCAATTTTCCAGCTCTTTCCAGAGACAATTTTGCCTCTGAACCTGGATTTGAGGTCTAGTAAGGAGGTGCTTTCTAGATCCAGGAGACCTCTAGAGGCAAACAGGGACTTGGACCAACAACAAGCCAGGGACTTAGTCAAAGGGGGCTGTGTGCCTTCAGTGGGCCAGGAGAGCCTTGCTATGTATAGGGAAAACGAGACTTTGAAGCTTCCAGGGCCCAGGACAAAAATGGCAAGAGGGACCACTGCTACAGCCCGCAAAACTAGCAAAATGTCCCAAGATATCAAGTCAGTTAAGGATTGAGATGCAGCTCAGGGCTCAGTGAGAAAGCATCTGTGACTGATTAGTGATGTCAACCCCAAGGACTGAGGACAATGGCAGCCTCATGTCTGACTCTGTGACCTCAGCCAAAGGACTGTGTCTCATTCCTTCTCGGTTCTAAAGCAGAGTGTGGGAGAAAGCTAGCAGCTGAGCAGTAAGGAGCCCCTTATTCATGAGGCCCAAACCCTCATTTATCAGGAGGAGCTTTTAGCAAATGCTTCCTAGCTCTCCATGTAAAAGTCTTTGAGAAGCTCAGCTGGGAAGCCTCTTCTCTGTCCCCTGAGCTGTCTCCAGTGAGCCCAAGAGAGGTCCTTTTTAGGGTGCTGCTCCAAAGCACAGCCCTTCCTGGGCTCATCCGCACCCTCCGACCATGACATGCACCCTCTGCTGTGCGGGCAGGTCCACCCCACATGTGCCCTGGCTCCAGCCTCATCTGCATTTAACATCCCTTGTTGGGCTGTGGCAGAGAATACTCAACAGACTCATATTAAAAATGCCCTTTAAAATTCAAAAGCTTTGAACTAAAGAAATATCTCGAGAAGTTTTCATGGAAAGTTCAGCTCCATGGGTTCAATTCACTACACTTAGATGCACCTTTTCAAATAATAGGGAAAAAATGTAACAGGGTCAGACCCAATCAATATGCTTGTTCAAACAGAATTGCAGGGACTGTGATGTGCACACATTTTGTACTCTGCCTTTGTACCCTGCCACTCGCTCTGAAGAAAGGTTTCTTTGCTCGGAGAGCAATGAAAGTGATAGCCTTTGGAGTGGAGGCGGCAAAGCAATGGCGTGTTTATGGGGCTGGGAGGGGCTGCCATTTTTCACAGCCCCCCAGCCTTGTCTCTTTGTTCTTTTCATAACGGCTTGAAACCCACATGGGCAAAGTCCCTCACGCGCCCCAGCGTCTGATGCTGAATCAGAAGCAGAGGGCTCCCAGAATTTGCCTACCATGTCTCAGAAATGTGATTTGTGGATTAGACAAATAATTTGCTGCTTCTTTCCCACCCTTGGTGCAAACACAAAAGGACTGCGGTTGGGGAAAAGGGGAAAACTTCCAAAGCCCAAAATGGGCTCTTATCTAGCTGAGCCAGGGGCCACATTCACCCCGCACCCCTGTCATCCCCAAACTGACTTAGGGCATATAGAGGCTTTCCTGGCCTTGGGCTGCAACCTATAATAGCCAGGAAAATCCTAAAGAACCCAGTTTAACTGAAGACCACAGCCCGGTGGGTAAAGCGAAGCAAACAGGCTAAGCAGAGTTTCTATTCTCACAGCCAGACACATAGGCAGGAAGAAAAGTGAATGATGGGGAGCAAACAAAAGGTTTTCAGCATCTATATCAGCCTGGGTACATCTACTTCACATGCACTCATAAATGTACGTACATCTCAGCTTCATCAGACTAGACCCCAAAGTGTTCTCATTGGTTCTTGCTAAAATTAGATAGACATCCTGGGCTCAGCCTGGGCCAGTTTAAAGTTACAACTCAGGAAAGGATGTCACAAACAGATGCAGGAGCAGCACACTCACACTGTCAATCACAATGCTCTCGTTTAAAACTCTGCTCAGGTCCTGTGGTCTTGTTAAGAAGCAAAGCTCAAATCATTTCCAGAGTGGTCCCCTCCTGGAGGGTCCCGGTGAGCACGCACTTGCACAAATGGCCCCATCTTACCTCAAATAATGAATCCTCTTGAGGGGGTTGAGAAGGGGCCAGGCCACGTAGCCTGCTGACACATGTTGTGGTTGGAGCATGCCTTTTCTAAACCACACGTGCTCTTCATGAAGTCTGAGTTGAAGGCCTGTCATGCCCTCTGTAGATGAAAGTTTGGTTCACAATTCTTAGAGAAGAGGCTACCCCTTCTCCTGGCTGAAGCTGGAGAGAACAGAGTCACCATGTTCACTCCTACACAGGATTATATGTGTGAGACAGAAACTGAGACCATCAACTGATGAGTGACTAAAGAAGATGTGGTATATATACACAATGGAATACTACTTGGCGATGAAAAGGAATGAAGTCTTGCCATTTGCAACAACATGGATGGAACTAGAGGGTATTATGCTAAGCGAAGTAAGTCAGTCAGAGAAAGACAGGTATCATATGATTTCACTCATATGTGGAATTTGAGGAACTCAATAGAGAAACATAGGGGAAGAGAAGGAAAAATGAGATAAAAACAGAGAGGGAGGCAAACCATAAGAGACCTTTAAATACAGAGAACAAACTGAGGGTTGCTGGAGGGAAGGTGGAGGGCGGATGGGTTAAATGGGTGATGGGCATTAAGGAGGGCACATTTCAGGATGAGCACTGGGTGTTATACATAAGAGATGAATCACTGGGTTCTACTCCTGAAGCCAAGGCTACACTGTATGTTAATTAACTTGATTAAAAAAAAAAAAAGTGTCTATGTCTACAGACAGCCACCCTGTGTGTATTGGCTCCTGTACTTTTTTTTTTTTAACTTTTGCACTCAGTTATTGAGGAATCTCCACTCTCCCGACCACCTCCCCCTCCCCTGCCCAACCTCTTTCCTCTGTTATGGGGATATCTCTAAGTAATGCTCAAAACCAGAGTATTTTTTATTTTAAAATTCAAAAAGAGATCAGCAGCTAAAAAGCAGCAGTGTCCTCTGTTCAGAGGGCTTTGGAATCTATTTTCCCCAGTTTAAATAGTTGGAAAGTCACTCTAAACCTTGGGTGCTCTTCTTTGGCAATAGAGAAAAACTGCCATAACAGCAAACTTGGAAACACACACATCCCTAAACTGAACTGGCCCCTTGGCTTCTGTTTTAAGCCTACATCACAAGTCAGAACGAATTAAATACAAATCCAGTTTGCAATGGTCCGTCACTAACCCGCCTCACTGGAAGGAGCTGGAGGCGTGTGGTTTGGAAAGGGGCCCATGGCGTCGCTCCTGCTATCTTGGATTGCCAAACCAACCCCACATGGGAGTCCACAGCCCTGCAGCCCCTCGACCAGGGTTGGGTGGAAGGCCACTGTGAGCAGCTGCTGAAGCCCAGCCAAGGGCCCCAAACACAGGCCTTCTTCCCCCCGGGGCCTCCAAAGTCAATCAAGTGTCAAGGAACTGTCAGCAGGAGAAACTTTTCATAGGTCACACAAGCAGGATCGAGAGCTGACACTGGGGATTTTCCAAAGAAATGGAAAAAAACTAACACAGGCCACCCATGAGAATATATAGCCAGCAAGAAGCAGGAAGCATATCGGGTTAATATTTTAATCTGTTCATCGCCATTTTTTTTTTGCAAACCATTACACCTTTATTTAAATTAACTTTTTTCTTGCAAAATATTAATTTCATTTTTCCAACAAAATCTTATAAAGGCAAAAATAAAATCTTATTTTGGCAAATGTCACGAAGTTGATACTGGCAGCATATGGAGTTAGTTAAAAATAGACGGCAATTTCTAAATATAGTTAAGATTTTTTTTTTTCTGACCACAGTCAAAGACAAATTTTCATTTAAAGTGTGGCCCCACCCAATGGAGTTTTTTTTTTTTCCTTTAAACATCATTTTCTGTATGCAGAATATCATGAGCTCATGATTTAAATAAAGGGCCACAAACACTGTGCCTGGCTTGGCACAGCCTCACTAGAGGCTGGAAGTCAAGTCAAAGTCCTGCTGCTGGCCTTCAGGGATGGTGGGGGCACACTGCCTGCCCTCTGGCCACCAGACCCACGTCCTGGGGAAGCTGATCTAGGTTCTCCAGGGAAGGCAACAAAGCCCTATCACAGCCCAGCGTGGAGTCAGGGAGTTTTAGGTAGACGCCACCCAGTGTGAAGTTTATTGCTTATGATACAATAAAAGGTGCTTCCTCTCACCTTTTCTGTATTTCAAGGTGTGTGTGTGTGTGTGTGTGTGTGTGTGTGTGTGTGTATATATATATATATATATATATATATATAAATTTTTGTTTTTAATTAAAGCAAACTGTTCTGTTTTTCCCAAGAAGAGCCCTTTGCTGAGAGAACCCATGGACAGGTCTGGAACCAAACCTCTTGAATACACTATTGCCCCTAAACCAAACCCAAGGGCCAAGGTATGGACTTGGGCTCCACATGCCACCCTGGTGGAATCTCCTCCTCCAGAGCTGGTCACCAGGCCAGGTCAGGGGCAGCTGACCTCTGCAGCTAAGGGCCCCTCTTCCCCCAGATAACATGCCAACAAGCCTAACACTGGGCTCCCCTGGAAGCACATTTCAAATGCAACCTTCACCTGAGTTCACTGGATACTGGACTGGCCTCTGCCCGCCCGCCCTTCTCCCCTACCCATACCTACCACCCAAATGGTACCTGAATCTGTATGTGCAGCTCCAAAATCCTGCATCCTCACCTTTCCAGCCACTCAGCCCTTGAGGTGAACATTAGAAAATATATTCTGATTCTAAAATACAGCATCAGTATTTTACAGTGTGTATCAAAAGTGCCTTTGTCATATGTAAAAAGGAGTCTGAACTAGTTGGTGGGGGGGCGGGGGTGGTGGTGGTGGTTAGGACCCAGCCCTATAGTGAAGTTGTGGCTGCTCCTTCCTCCAGCCAGAACCCCTGCTGAGCTGGAAGGGGTTTCCTTGGGGGAAGGAAGATCAGTCTTCTCGGAGGAAACTGGTTCCACTGGGCCCCTGGCTTCAGACTTCTCCTTTGCACGTTGGGTCACGGGTCAGTCACTGCCTGGGCTGGCAAAAAGCACACGAGACAGTGAGAGCCTGGCAGGATCCCAGCCCACATCTGAGGAGCAGGCAGTGGCATGTCTGCACACACACATGACAGGGAATGGCAGGCTAACAAGACAGAGCAGCAAGAGCAGGGGGCTGGGGCAATGCGGCCGCCGCTGGGGGACCCTCAACTTCTAGGATTCATGGGCACTTGGCCTCACCCTCTCTCTACCCTTATCACTTCTAGAAGGATTGCCGGATGCATAGTGACCCCTGATCTGACAGGGCAAAAGGCCCGAGTAAAGAAAACCTTGGGGTCCAGTTCTGGCCCTGCCCTTCATTCACTGAGGGACTCTGTAATGCTCTCAGCCTCCATAGGTCTTGTTTTTTTAACCTAAAAACAGAGTGGTTATACCCACCTCCTAATGAGGATTTATCCTAACACGAAGGTAAACACAAATGTGGATGCACTCCGAAAAAAGTGTTAAAGGCCTATCTCACAACGACAGGGGTGTCAAAAGCCAGGAGGAACAGAGCTTTTCCCCTGCCTCTCTGTGGCCTGGGGTGGTGTCACCAAACTCAGATCTCCAGGAGAAATCTACACACCCTACTGTGTCCCCAACAGGTCCCTGTGGCCTTTACAAAGGACATGGCTGAAGTATTTTCCTGTGGTTCTTCAGTCACGGGGTCTCCAATGCATACTTCCCAGGAACCTGGCCCAAGTAGACCAATCTCTTCCTTCCACCCTCAGGCTGGTGGGGCACCCAGGCTGGGGGACACCTGCTGAAAATCACAACCCCAACCCAATGCACACACTCTCCATCCCTCCCTTCTCCAGACACCTAGAGCGCCTTGAGGTAGCCCAGATGAGTCCATGGTGATGGAAAACAAAGGCTCTGAACTTGCACTTCAAACTCTGGCTCTGACACTTACAGCTTCAACTCCTTGGGCAAGTCCCTCAAGGTCTCTGAGCTTTATTTCCTCATCTACAAAATGGGGGTGAGTATCTTTACAGGGTGGTTGTGAGGATCGAAGGAGACGCTTAGCACAATGCCTGGCACATAGCAGGTACTCAACAGGTACTAACTGTAAGTACATACAAAGGAAAGAGAGGGAAAACCCTACAAAATGCCAGCGATATAGAACGTCAGGAAGGGGACTGCAGAGACTTCTGGTTGGACCCTCCCCTGTCCAGGTCAGGCAACTGGCCTCCGGCCACAAACTCACCATAAGACTGAACCAGACTCTGGGGCCTCTGGGCTCCCAGTCCGGTGCCCCTTCCCAAAATCTCTCCCTGCCTCTCGTCACTAAATGCTCTCATGGGCAGGACCCAGAAAGAGTGGTGCCAGAACATTCTGAATAGCGGAGGGCCAACTTCACATTACCCTGGGTGGCCTCCCCATGAAGCTTCTCTTCTTCTCCCTTTCCTGAAGTGATGAAAAGGGCAGTCGTAGTCCTTGCCCTGACACCAGAGTGAGAACCCATCTCCTCACTGGGTCCCAGTTTCCTCATCTGTAAACCTGGATTTTTTTCTAGTCTTCTAATTCTTCTAATTCTTCTAATTCTCCGGCCAAAGCCCTGAAAGGCCGAGCGAGACTAACGCTTCCCTTCCAACACCCCCAATCTCAAGCTGCAGCCTGGCCTACACTGAGCCCTTGGGGCACTGGGCTCCCTGCAGAAAAGAGAGCTGCGTGGAAGGGGTACAGTTCTGGCTTCTATTTCAGGGAGGCAGGGGGCTTGGATCACATACTCTTAACTGAGGTGAATCCACTGAGAATGGAGTTCTTAAAAACTATCCACCCCCACCCACCTGCCAGTCCATGTCAGTCTCCCCAGCGGCCGCCTTGCCAGCAGAAGGAAGTGTCAGCAGACGGCACTGTAATCAGCTCAGCAGCAGAGAGAGCAGGGAGAGCATGCTCGATGCTAGGGGAGTGGCAGGCCAGGCAGGGCTCTTACTTGGAAGGTGTTAGACAAAGGTGTAGTGGAGTCCGTTGCTTAAGGGGGGGTAAGGTGGCACCGTCCTGGAGGACAGGGGGGCTTTAGGCGGGAGGAGGGCCAGCTGCTGCGCTAGACAGGCACACAGGAATTAAGCGGGGCGTTAGGCTCCTTGTCTGCTCCTGCAGCAACAGACGCCCCACACATGGCGGGGCTAGAGTAGCGTGGGCCACACCACCCACCACTAAGGGCCTGGGTGGTATGCCCCGGGGCCTGTGGGGGCCTGGCTGGGACTGGCCTGCAGTTCCCAGATATGCTTCTGAGCTGGAGAGAGGGAGCAAGAGTATGGAAAGGCTGTGGCCAAGGTGGCCACTTGGTGCGGAGGTGAGGGAAGCCCTGCTAATTGCCTGCAGGGTGTGTGGGCATGCTTGCCTGCCCGCAGTGAGGAAGCAGAGATCCAGGTGGGTAGGGCAAGCACAGGCCAGACAGGAGGGCACCTTATGGTGGTTTGGGGGAGACTTTCCATGCTAGACCCTTCAACATGGAGAGGAGTCAAAATTACTAAGATGGGCCACAGGGAGCTCCCAGGATCATTTGGAGGAGGGGTCTAGGTGAGTCATCTACTGTCTCCCCAGCCACAGATGCCTCACTAACCACCTCTCAGCCCATTGAGCAGGTCTTCAAGGGAGAGAAGACAGCAGGGAATTCAGGGACTCTGCAGGATCAGAGCATGGGGGTGGGGGAGATGGAGAATAGGTCTCCCCTTGTCCAAGGTCACTCCCATGGCTTCTTCAGGTGCTGTTTAATCTCTGGTCCCCAGACCAGGCTCCCAGGGCCAGTCACCTCAGGGCCCAGCAGCCGCTGGGCTTCTGGACCCGCTGGCCAGGGTTGGAGGGCTGGTGTGTGTGTGTGTGTGTGGGGGGGGTGTATTGTGACACCGCTTCACGCTCTATGATCACTCCTTCCCCACTTAGCCAAGACACACAGTGGCCTCTGCATCTGGGGACAAATCTTACTAAGTGAACCGGGAGGGCACACATGGGGAGGGGAGATATGGGTGGAGGGAGAAGCCATGAGCCTCTTTCCTGGCTGAGAGAGAAAGCCTTTTACACACACAGACACGCACATGTGTGCATGTGCACACACACACCTTCCCATCCCACCGTGTTTTTTCCCCACCGGCCAGCAAAGTCCACTTCCCAAGTCCTGGTCACTGGCATAGGCCACCCTGATAAAGTAGACAGTGGCTTTGATTTGGGGAACAAAGCAGGGGCTTCCTTTGCCTCACCCCAGCAAGAAATTCAAGCACCACTGCTTTCCTGCCCCTTTGTGAGGCCAGAAACCTTAGCCTTGGGCCCCCTGGCTCAGGGGCCTGAAAAACCTGTTTTTAACCCACATTTGCAGAGAAAGCTGAATAGCAGCACCACTCCCAGATTTAAGAATGAGCTAAAGACATCCTCTCCTGGGCCTCTTTCCTCTGACCCTCCTGAGCTCTGGTTCTCTCTACCACCTGTGCTGCCCCATCTCACCTCCCAAGCCCTGAAGGACAGGAGAACATTCCAACTGGCTCTCAACTACCAAGCCTGACACCTGGTTTTCTGCAGACTCCCTGACAAGCCATGCTGGACTCTGAGCCCAGGAAGCAGTGAGGGGGAGCCGGACTTGGAGGCTGGCATCCATGGCCTCACCTGCCACCTGCTTGCTGCGCTGGGAGGCCTCGGAGGCCAGAGCGTAGGAGATGTTGATGATGCGCTCCTGCTCCTGCAGCTGTGAGTCCAGGTCGGCCACGCTGTTCCGGTCCTGGCCTGATGTCGGCTGCAGGTTGCACATGCTGCAGGAGGGCCAGAAAGCAAGCTATGGGCCCCCACCATCCCTGGCATCTGCCACAGGAGAGGAGGGTCTCCCTGGCCTGGAGACTCTCACCCTTTGAGGGGGCATCAGATAAACACAGAGTACTTTCTCTCCAGACAAACGTATATGTGCTTCTCCCAAACACCCCGTCACAGCTTTGTCCCTCCTTTGGGGGGATCATGGACCTTAAGAAGAGTTACAGCACTGGGTTCCTATTAAATCCTGAAGTGAAAAGGCTAAGCTAGCTCTGAAAGAGAGGCTATCAAATACCAGGTTTACGTTTCTGAAGCTCCAGGGGCTGAGGGGACAGGAAAGCCTTCTGTCCTGGCCTCCAGGAAAGTAGGCAATGCATCTGGCACCTCAGAACCAGGTTGGCTCTGGTCTAGGGATCTATCTGTGTGAGGAACTGAAGTGTCCACCTCACTGTCACACTTGGCTCCACTTCCTACCTTTGCCAACATCACAAGACATAGATGTGGGGGCAAAGTGCCAGGATGGCCCTCTATTGAGGATTTCAGGACTTCCCAGACGACCTAGCAAGCTTCCTCACAGATCCACCGGTGCCGTGCTGAGAGCCAGCCTGCCCTTCGCAATAAACAGGGCTTACCTGAGTCAGAGGCCTGGCAAAACACGCACCCTAGTTAGCCTGGCCCAGGGCCCCTGCAGTTGAGACACCCCTGGGGTCGGCCTAGCAGGCTGTCAGGACTCGGGCATCGTAAGAGCTGACCTGGAGCGAGCAAGGATGTTGCGGATCTTCTCGGCTTTGCGATACCGCGCCTGCAGCTCCTCAAGGCTGGGCGGCTCCTCAGGGTCCAGCTCCACGTAACGCTCGGGGATGGAGACCTTCTCTGGTTTGGACAGCTGAGGAAAGGACCGGGCAGTGGTGGTGGGGGTCTCAGATATCGGGTTTGGGACTTGCTCCTCTTGCCCTGTCCCCTAGCTCAAGGAGGAACATGGAGCCCACAGAGTTAAGCAACTTGCTGAGATCAACAACAGTCCACTGTGGAGTCGGGATCTGAACCTGGATCTGACTCCAAAGCCTGTGTTCTTTCTACCACACCAGACAACCTCCTACAGGCCAAGGGAAGGGAAGGGGAAGGCAAAACAGCTAGACTAGAAGCGCTCCAGATTTAAAAATGATCATTCTCAATGCCGCCTTCAATATGAGCTGATCCCTGCCTACCTCCACAGCCACACTGATCCACCGTGCGGCCTCTTCCCCTGCTCTTTCCTCTGCGTGGGATGCTCTTCCATTTGCTCCATGCTTTCTGACCTTTTGGACCTCACCTCCAGAAGTCTCCCCTGTTCTTCACCCCGGCCCCTGATGCCCCCTCCTGTTTTCTGTTTCTCTCTCTGCTGTCTAGTGCAAGGAACTGGCACCCTGCAGCCCTTCAGCAAATACTCCTTGGATGGGTGGATGGATTGATGGATGAAAAAAAGTGATAATGCTTTCTGCACCTACAAAAGCTCCTCTGATCTAGACAGGAGGCAGCCATGTGGTGTCTACTGCTTGTGAGAGGAAAATGTCCCCCAACTCCCTCCCACCGGTCTCTTACATGAAACCAGCAGCAACCTCAGCCTGGTGAAACCTTGCTTAGACTAAGAATGCTAAAGGCAACTTTTGCATCCCAGGGAATTTCTTCCTCCTCGAACTACAAAGGGACACTAAAATGGGGTTGGTTGAAGCTTCTAAAAAGCTAAATCCAATCCCAGGGTAAATCTGGACTTGAATTAAAACCCATGCAGACCTTTCATTCTGGTGAAAGACGGTAAGAAATAAGCTCTTCTCTGTTATTTCCAATGAGGACAGATCCAGAGGAAGGAAGTAGATTACATTGTAGCAGGAGGGATTTAGGTTAGAGATAAGAAAGGACTTTTTCCCCTGGCTGGCAGGCCAATTAGGACACCATGAAGCATACTTCCGTTGCCAAAGCAACATGCAGAAGCTTCTTGTGTGAATCTGAGAAAGCACAGACCTTTGGCTGTTTCAGAGGTGCCAAAGGGAAAAGCTCTGAGGGCAGGGGACTGGCTTCATTAATCCCTGGAGCTCCAGCTGATCCCAGAACTCAGCAACTCCACAGGTGTCAATTTGTCCATACCCTGCTAAATCTGTCTTTCATGTGGGGAGAACATTTCCTCTTGTACAGTTTCAGTGCAGGCCAAGTCTTCATACAAATATTCGTGGGGTATCTGTGGGCCACTGTGCACTTCATTCAACAGAACTGTCATTCAGGAAATATTTACAGAGCACCTACTATGTGCCAGGCCCTGTGCTAGGTACTAAGTGCACAGAGGTGAACCAAATAGCCATAGACACCATTCTACAGAGCTTACAAATGGCACAATATAGGCCACAGAAGACCGCCCCATGTCTTGAAGACCCTGAGTCTGTCACCCTCTGATTCCTTGCTCTTTCCTTGGGTAAGAGATAGTCCTGACTTATAGAAGACCCAGGGGTTTCTTGCTTTCCTAGGCCTGGCCAGTCATGATGCATTTGTGCCACCAGAGGGCAATAGAAGAACTCAGACCAAAGCTATGCAGGTCTCCTAAGCTCTGCCATGGCTGGAAATTTCACTTGTGATTTTCAGACCTGCTCGCCTCCCACCCCCGACCCACACACCAAGTCTAATTGCTCAAGTTGGCCAAACTGGCCAGTCGCAAGGCCAACTCCTAGTTTTCCAGGAAACATTTCCCAACAATAACAACTACCTCATCACATGCCTACTATGTGCCAGGCCCTGTGCTCACAGCTTTCTGACCGTTGCTAATCCTCCAGGTAACATGCTGAGTCACTTTATTCCTCACCACAACCCATTTCATCGTTGAGGAAGCTGAGGCCCAGAGAAGTTAAATGACTTGCTGTAAAGTATAGAGAGAGACAGATTTTGAATCTGCATCATCAAAATACCTGGCTCCTTTTATTGCCTCGAGCTGCTATTCATACATTCTCCTGACCACTCTGAAGCTGAACCCCTGTCCCCATTCAGGACAACACCCCCCAGTGCCACTGGAAGGGTTGGTGAGGCTGAGAGCCCAAAGGCCAGTTCTCCTGGGGGAACATAAAGGAAGCCCCTGCCCTCACCTCTCTGCTGATGTCCAAGTCATAGTCTTGAGGTTCCAGGTCCAACTCAGTGACTGGCATGGCCTGTACTTTCAACCAGCCATTCTCCTCCTTGTCCTTTCTTTCCCCTTGCATGGCCCGTTCCAGCAACTGCAGGTCAAAGTCCTGCTCACGCTTCCACTGGCAACAGAACAAGAAGGTTAAATGTAGTCACTTCCTGACTGCTAAAAGAGCCATGCTTGTGCCCTTTTGGATGGGGCCTGCAGGCATTGGGGTCCTTGGGAAGAGGGCCTGTGACCCATTATGGAAAAGCTGTGTGACCATGGACGCCTTGCTGGGTGCTATAACCCTGTGTAATGGAGAATGAGGCCTCTACCCCTTTTATATGGCCTGATTCCAGACTGCTGATTTCTCTCTGATCTGGGCCCCCAGAAAATTCACACATGTACCTCCAGGGCCCAGTTCTAAGACCCATGGCTTTAGACCCATAATGGTCTCCAGGGATACAGGAGGCTTCCAGGTCCAAGAAGGTGACCCCAAAACAGAACTTGGGATACAGCTCCAGAGAAGGGACTGCCCCTTCTGCTGCCACATAGCTTGTGGAAGGCTTTCTGGTTCAGCAGCCAGAAATGATGGAAAAACAAGCCCTGTGAGGCCCTGGTAAGCGAGTAGAATAGCCAAGACCCTCTCTAACAGGTACTCCCAAGAGGATACACTTAGGGGTGGAGGATATCGCACCCTCAGCAGGGCCAGGAAGGTCCAAGCAGGAATAGCTAAACTGCTATTTACCCAGGCATCTATTTGGGGCAGATATTTTAAGTTAAAAAAAAACAAAAAACTATGTAAAACTGAAATGTTAAATCAAATGCAACATATCCAAGGCTATTCCTCAGTATCAACTATGTAACAAATCATCTCTTCAGAGGGAAAACTAAACTGGCCATTTTAAGATTCAAGCACAACTACGCAACTCTGCAGGAGCCTTTCAAATCATCCCTGCGGCCTACACACTGCCTTTGACCCTGAGCAGGTTGTTGAGAGGAGGAAACAGGTTCAAAGGCTCTTTTTTTCTTGAGCAGACACCAAGCACATGCTTCTCCATCCCAGGTCACCTCCTCCCTCCCACCCTATACATCTCACAGAGCCCCAAATGGTCATGATTATCTTTAATGCCTCCCTCAAGTCCTCCCCAAAGCCCCAAACCCATTGCTATACCAGCACATTTCACCCATTCATGCACAAGCTCTCAATATGGACTCCAAGCCAGTGTACTTGCTCTTAGGTGATGATTTCCAATTACAGTATGAAAGGATTAGGCATTTGAAGTTTCAAGGATGAAAAATTAATTTAATGATTCACAAAGAAAATTCACATTTTCTTACACGCTCACAAGTGCCCCAAATAGAGACAAGTCCTCATTTAAACCCAGCCTGATTGTTTCCACAAACAGAAAAAGTTCACTGAAGTTCACAGAAAAAGTTCACTAGATTCTATGATGTATCCTGGGGAAGAACCACGCCAATCCATTATCATTAAGCAACACGTTTATTGGCGTTGATGCAGAGACTTACACAAGTCTTTTTTAAGAGAAAAATTACAAGATATTCAAGTTACGATTTTTAGATAATCTTTCTACATTTGAGACATCAGGTTGTAAAAGGTCAGTGTTACCCCCAAATGACATTTGCTTATAAAGTTTAAAAGTTACCGGCTTTGCAGCTTTTGAAGCTAGGAGTGTCCTGGGTCTTACCCCTTTGGTGTCTGTGCTAACAGCTGCAGAGAGGTCCTCTGAATACAGAACATAATATATCTCGCCATCCATTCAAACTATTAAATACTAGAAACACAGAAAGTTTTCCATAAGAAATTGTGCGATAGGACTGGAGGAATTAAAACTGAACCACCTTAGGATTGGTAGAATTTATTTAATCGTGTGATCTCTGAAGTCTGTGTCTGCTGTCCAGGTGTAAGGCATGGACTTGGATAAATTCATAATGCCCAGACCTCTGCCCATGATCATGGCCCTCAGGCAGCGGGGTTGGCTCAGCCTTACGGGGCAGCTTTTGGGTTAAGTGAATTATGAGTCAGTAGGCCTACATAAAGGGGGCAGCAGAAAGGTGAGTGACACATGGGAGTGCTAGCTAGGCTATGGAGACAAGAGCTGCTATTACAAGCCTGGTAACAAAGAGCACAGGCCAGTTAGAGAATGTTCAATGCAAATTAGAAGCTTCTGTAAACACAATCAGGCAGGATTAGAGAGGCAATGAGCGGTAACACTAAAAGCAAAAGAGCTTGTGCAATGAATTAGGGAAAGAACAGTCTGGCTAGAGGTCTAGGGAAACACGTGATTTCAAACAACAGGGAAAAGTCAAATGGAATGTTTCCCAAAAGGACTGAAGGGGACTGAGGGCAGGGTGCAGTTCCTGGAAGCACCACCAGGAGGCAGCACAGAGTCCCCAGCTCTCTAGGGACACCATGAGGCCTGCCAGCACCACAAGCTGTGGGAGACCACGTGCTCTCAGGGTTGTGGAGCACCACCCTGTGCTCAGATGCTCCACAGGGCATCACTTAGAGGTTTGGGAGGCAAGTTGGCTTGGGCTCCCCCTCATCAAATCGTATCATCATCTTCCTCCTCCATTCCTGAACTCTGTACACCCAAGTCCTTGATTGAGCTGAGACTCCAAATGCTACCATGGCCTCTCTCAAGCTCGGCTTGGAGAACAAACTTGGGACATTTTCTCTGGTTCCCAGGCTCCTGCCGTGACATCCTCACTCCTTCTCTGATTCTGGATCACCCTCTGACCAGGTGACACATGTGGCCTGGGTTGTGGACAAACAGCCTTGTGGGGTGTTTTCTGAACCATCCCGGTCGAAGGCCTACTCTCTCCAGGGTGTGACGTTCTTATGCTCGGGGAACTCAGGGAAGCTTTGCTCCTGTCCCAGCCCCTCCTGCCTGGACCCTCCTAACATACTGAGCCGAGATCTCCGGGGAGAGGTTGGCTGAGGTAGCGGGACGAGGGCAGGCCCGTCCTCTCTCCTTGGCTCAGCGTCCTCTTGCGCTCCCGGACCAGGGCCTTCTGGTGCCGCTTCATGCGCTCCAGCTGCTCCTCCGCACTCATCTTGCCCCGCTGATGGTCCCCTGAGTACAGACGCTCCAAGGCACTCTTGGGTCTCTGAGGAGCAGGAGGGTGAGAGACAGGGCAGCTAGGCTGGGACACAGAGGACAGCCACCTTGTGGCTTCTCACTCCCATTCTCATTCTCTCTCTCTCTCTCTCTCTCTCTCTCTCTCTCTCTCTCACACACACACACACACACACACACACACACACACACACACACACTAGTTGGGCTCCTCTTAGCCATAGAGAACCCCTTTCTCTAAGCATACTCATGGACACAATATCCCTGACTCTCACAGGCTCTCTGGGGAGCACCACATTCTGCACATGCAGACACTGAGGCCCAGGTTCGTCCAGCTGGGCACACATATAGCACGTGATGGGACCAGAACTCAGGGTGCAGACTTCCTGGGTACCCTCCTGGGAGCCTGAGAGGATGCAGAGAAATGTGGAGGGTCCATAGGAAATGGAGAGAGCTGTATGATGCTCTTCTAGGTGGGCAGTGGAAAAGGTATCACTGAGCACATGATGACAGGGACCCTGAGCTCAGCTGAGGTCATCTCAGAGGCCATCCCCGGCGCTCACAGGATTGCCAGTCCATCCACCTCAGAGCCCTTCCCTCTGTGGGTGAGGGAGCAGTGCGCTCCCTGAGAACTTCTCAAGGTCACTCACAGGGAAGGTCACCTTGCTGCTTTCGGCATTGAGACCCCTCCGGAGTGTGACGTAGGGAGCAATGGTGGACGACTGCTGGAGCCTTGACGTGGACCCTGAGAGGCCTTGGTGAGGAAACAGAAGAGCAAGTGTATTTGTGATGGGGTGGACAGGTCACCAGCCCCTCCCTAATCACCTCCCACTCCTGTGAGGGGGGCCATAAGGACCTAGCCAACAACCCATTCTTCTTCTTCCCTAGGGTGAGGAAGAGCAGGCCCAGATAGAGGCCAGCCCAGGAGTGCTCTCTGTCCCCAATAGGGAACAATGTCCCTGGAGACCTGCAGACTACCCTAGTCTTCCCTCACATGCAGAAGACCTGGACAGCTTGGCAGGTAGAAAGGATGAAGCGGAAGGAATGTTCTTCATCCTTTCTTCCTGATGCACTACATGGCCCAACTTGGATGCCCTGCCTCTGTGAAGCCTTCTCAAATGCCCCAGCAGAATCTATTATCCTCTATATCCTTCAGTATATTCCTTGGTTACTGCACTGACCACAATGTCAACATACCTGTTCAACTAGACTGCAAATTCAACAATGCCTGGTTGGTTGAATGACTGACTGACTGACTGAATAAATAAATGAATGAACAGAAAGCAGCAGCACCAAGTATTTGTTGAGCTCTTAACTATGTAACAGGCAGGCACTGTGCTAGGTGTTTTACATAGATTTTGTTCCACTGGCCTTACTATGTCAGCATTACCTGACCATTGTAGAGATGCACAATCTAAGATTCAGAGAGGTCAAGGAACTTGTCCAAGGTCACATGGTAGGAATATCATCGACCATGTGCTTCCCATGTTTAGGGTCCTAGAGCTTACAGAAATCATCTCACCCTGGCTGGCTGGGGCTTTCTCCACTAACACCTATGCTTTCTCCACTAACACCAATTCTTATCAGGGGTGGTCCCTGACATGTGGAAATGGACATCACACTGACTGAGGACACTGCTAGCATTTAGCATGTAGGGAAAAGAATGATTAATGTCCTGCAATGCAAAAAGAATCCTGAGCAACAAAGAAATGTCCTGCCCTAAGTGCCACTGATAAACATCTCTAGGCCACAACGAATTAAGGGAACAGTGCCCCTGGGCACAGTGCCAAGGGTTGCTGTGGCCCACGCTCAGCGAAATCCAGAGCCTATGCCCTCCAGAACCAGCTCCGGCCATAGCATGCCTAGGAAGCATGGTGGGCCAGGAGTCCCATAACCCCACAAGTGCTAGAACCATAGCTGTGTCTCTCTCTGCTTCTGCATCTTGCCAGAGAGGGAAAGCACTTGACTGCCCACCATGGGGAGCAGATAGGAGGGGATCAGGGGAGGAACAGATGAAGGCACATGGTCAGCCTGCTCAGGGATTCCAGGAGACCCAGATGCAAAAAGGTGGAGAGACCTCCCTTGAAGGGGATTTCTGAGGAGAGGGTCTGGCTATGGGGAAAATGGGGGATGGGTGAGCCTAAGGGCCTAAGTATGTTCCCATCTCCATCTTAAAGAGCTAGGAGAGGACAGTGAGGACAATGCCCGATTGTTTAAAGAAAGGACTCGTGGAGTCTCAGAGTGACACAGAAGAGCAAAATCCCCCTGGAAGGCCTAGGATGGCCATACTGGAGTCAGTCATCCAACATCCCTGCCTGCAGGGTACAATGGTCTGAAGCCACAACACTGGGATTGCATTCTGGCCCCTCATGTATTTACTATTTGGTAAGTCAGTTAATTTCTCTGAGACATAGTCTTCTTGTCTCTAAATGGGTATAATAATGGTACTTCCTTCATAGGATTATTATAAATATTAACTAAAAGAATATGAAGTGCTTAAAACAGGGCTGTACTTCATAGTAATTGCTATTACCATTATTTCTGGGGCAGATGTAATAAAAGAGAATCAGGATGTGGGCCAGAGGAAGGAAGGACAGGCCCTCCCTGCAGCCCAAAGTCTCCCTGACAGCTGCTGCCCATGCTGAGGCCCAAGGCTGCAGGCAGAAGGGTGTGAGGTACCAGGTGAGGGCTAGGGAACAAGTGGTATGGTAGAAGTGGGGGTTCCCAAAAAGCCTCCATGGAGTTTTGCCTTACCTCTGCCTGGCAGGGTCTGGTACCTGCTGTCAGGGCCCACAAGTCCCAGGGAGGGCTGGGCCATGTCCCCACTGAAAGTCGCCAGCTCGGGTTCACTAACGTACGACCGGAGCTCTACCTGTGGGCAGAGTCTGAGGCTGTCATACCTGCCCAGTGTCATACCACCTTCCCTCCCCTTGCTCACAATGGTACAGCCCCAGGGGTCCTCCCTGCTCACCCTGGAGTCCCCATTCACACACAGCCCCTGCTCCCGGTCTCGCTTCCTCTCATCCGACTGCCGCTTAAGGCCCCTCACTGAAGTGTGCCGGATGATGGTGGCCTCCTTTGGCAGAGGTGGCACGGCCGGGGGCTGGTCCTCTGGACTGTAGAGCTCGGGGAGTGGGGGCCTGGGAGGTGCCTCGTCTTCCTGCTCAGAAAAAGAACCAGAACCAGTGCCCAGTGAGAGGGAGCTGGAGGGAGGATGCCTCCCCGTCAGGCATACAGCAGGCCACACGAGGCCTGCAGAGCATGACTGCTTCGGCCCAGGGATGCCAACATTTCCCCTGGATGAGCTGTGAAGAAGGGGAATGCCTCTGCTCTGATCCTGTTCTTCCCTTCCATTCACTTCTTTTCCATTCTTCAAAGCATAACCTGTACAAAATCCAGAACTCAGGTTTCCTGTGTCCATGGTCTTACTTCACTTGCCAGAAGAGCACCATGGGGGGAGCAGGCTGGTAACTCCATGCTTATTTGTATGTTTTACAGAACCCCCCCCCCCCACATCTACCCCACTGCCTGGTACTCACACTGAGCTGGCTAGCTGTCCCCACATGGTCTCTGGACCCTTCAACAGATTGGGATCTGAGCAAGGACAGTCTACATCGTCCTGCCCTTTCTATCAGAAATGTGCGTGGTTACAAAATATTTCCTCCTTCCTGACTCAGGCATGAATAAGTAGTCAGCATGGGTGACTCACTGCCTTCCCGTCAGCCCACTCCCTGGCGGTGATGAATGTAACTATTTTTCTTGAAACGGACCCCCACATCCCCCAACAATGTTCTTTGAGAGCTGTGGCTTTTGCACAGACCAACAGCCTGGCCCCTGACTGTCATAAACACCCACCTCTGGAATCAATGACCACCGGGGCTCCTTCCTAAACGCCCCCTTTCTTAGCTTAATTTTGCTTTGTTTTTCAGGATTTGGGAGAGGTCAGAAAAGGGTACTGAAGCTTGCTCTACAAAGGTTTATCAGCATTCTAGTAAAGTGACACAGCTCACTGTTGTGTGAAAACTAAGCTGCCTGTCCCAGATCCCTGTAGGCCCTCTGAGCATCAGTGGCTTCCAACCCTGACAAGGTCTTGGAATCACCGATTTCTAAAAAGCTCCCTGGAAAGATAAACGCAAAACACTGACGCAAACACAAAACTGCCTTTGATCAAAGGGAAAAGAATGTCTGGAGATGGAGAGTGGGAGCAGACACTTTATTATATACTTTTTTTGGTATATCCTGATTTTGTGTCCTGTGAGAGTATTACCTAATAAAAAAAGTAAATGATATTAAATTCAAGAAAATAAGCCAAATAAAAATGAAAGAACTATAGCTACACACAACAATGTAAGTCTCACAAATATAATGTTAATGAAAAAGTGCAAGATACAAAAGAATACAGTATCACCTACAGGCAAAATTAAAGTGTTTAGACACAGGTAGCAACATTTTAAAAAGAGAAAAGAGGCAAGGAAATTGTCCGAGTCAAGATAGTGGTAGTGGCACAAAAGGACTCATAGTCCTGAGGGCTCCAGTTGCTGACAAAGTTCTGTTTCTTGGTTTGGGTGTTGGTACAAACAGGTGGCCTCTTTATCATTTGTTAACTCATATATTTAGGTTTTATGTCCATTTCAGGATATCATTGTTTCACAAATATAAATATAAAACAAGCAAACGACAATAAAATATGGTAAACCTGGTAAAATGAAAGGAAAGAAGACCCCCCCCCCACATCTACCCAGGCAGTGACCCTGATGCTCAGTCAGGTTGAAAAGCCCTGTCTGCAAGCCACAGGACCAAGCTGTGAAGAGCCTCTGTGACCATCTATCCCAAGCTGCTTGTTCTGTACCAGGGGAAACTGAAGAAGCCCAGAGAAGGGGTGGGCCTTGCCCAAGAACCCAGTGAGAGAACAAGAACTGGAATCCAGCACAGATCCCCGGCCACCACCTCCTCCTTCTGCTCCCCATCCTGGCTAGCAGGCGTCTCACCTTAAGTCAGGAGCTCTCTGCCCCAGCCATTCCTGCTGTTTGTTTTGCTATTTTCTGTTCTGTGGCTGGTACCCCCATTGCCTCTTAGATATAAAATTGGAGGGGCGCCTGGGTGGCTTGGTCGGTTAAGCGTCCGACTTCGGCTCAGGTCATGATCTCACGGCCCGTGAGTTCGAGCCCCGCATCGGGCTCTGTGCTGACCGCTCAGAGCCTGCAGCCTGTTTCAGATTCTGTGTCTCCCTCTCTCTCTGCCCCTCCCCTGTTCATGCTCTGTCTCTCTCTGTCTCAAAAATAAATAAACATTGAAAAAAAAATTTTTAAATTGGGAAAGAGACCTCAACATGAAGAAACTCACAGCAACTCAGTCCCAGCACCTGTCGTTCCAGCTCTGGGCCCTGGGCTACGACAGGAAGCAGGTGGACAGTGAGGACCAGGGTATGGGAATTTGTGTGTTTTAGCCAGCATTGCACACCAACCTTGTCACAGGTCCTAGGCACACCCAGTGCCCAGGCAAAGCTCCTCTAAGCCTTTGTTGGCAAAACCTGAAGGTCCCCATCCCAAGGTCCCCTCTACTATGGCTTCCCTGTCACTTAGGCTAGATCCCTCGTATTCTCCAGCCAAGGCTGGCCTGGCCCTGGAGACACGAACCATCACAGTACCTGACCACATCTTCTATTTCCTTAAAGTCTGCTCCCAGATTCTGTCAAAAGCTTGGCCCTTCTCTTTGCCAGTCAAGCCAAGGTGTTGGCTCAGGCAACCACATGGCCACAAAACTGATCTGAGGAGCTGGGCTGAATGTCCAGTTAGATGGCAGATGGCACAAAGAACAGTCAGGAGATGTGGACTGGATCCACTAATATGGAGATCTCAAGCAAATGTTAACACCTTTGGGCCTCAGTTCTCATATGTGTAGAATGGGATACAGACCTTCCTGTCTATACTCCATGAGGTTGTTGTGAAGATCAACTGTATTCTACAACCCACAGAGTGCTCAGCTGCCGATGAAGACAAAATACTCTTGCTGAGAGGAATTCATCACCCACAGGCTTGTGTAACTCCAGGTTTGCAAGGAGTCCTGTGTGGGGCTACCTACCTCTGCATGATGCATATCACAAATTCCACCCTACTTAACACAATCACTTCTTCTTGCTGGACCTCGGTTTTCCCAACTGCAAAATGGGAAGGTTGGGCTAGATCCTCTCTAAGGCCCTTTCCAGTTCTGGGAGTCTAAAGCACAACAGCAAGGCCCTACCACTCCTTAACTATTCATAGCTCAGGACTCTGGCTGGTTCTGTCTTCCCGGGTTTTCCCAAAAGCTTCTCTCCCAACAGAAGCTGACCTGAGGAGAGAGAGGGACAACAGTGCTCAGCAACTGGCCATCGATACTTACAACTTTGGGCTTCATCTTGGTTGGTGACTGAAGAGGGGATGTCACTTTCCTCAGCTGGGGTGGATGAGGTCGGTACGGCACATAGGTTTGCAGCTGGGGGAAGAGTCGAACCTCCAGAGGGGTCCGCACGGGGCTGGTGGGAGGGCTGGACTGTGGGGGTGGCTTGCTCTCAGAAGTTGAGAGTGAAGGCACAGGCGGATGAGGAAACAAAGGCACCGTTTTTCTTTCTAAAGTGTGTGGAGACAAACAAAGGATGGAATGGAACAAAGACCCTCGTCTCTGGAGGACAAGGGGAGGGGCTTACGCCATAAAGATCTGACCTCTGCAAGGGCCAGCCCACATACCTGGGTGTTGGCCTCCAACCCCCTGACTCCAGGAAGATGGCCTGCTCACCTGGATTTTTGACTGATTCCACCAGGATTCTAAAGTTCTCTTTATTTGCACTCAGGCCTGCAATGACGTCTTCAATCCTCCAGAGATCCTTCTGTATCTGCGATTTCTCCTGAGAAAGACAAGGTGGTGGTTCATTTCCCTCTCAGATCCTCACCAGAAGTTTCTCATTAGGACTTACGCTATCATTTCAGACATAGCACCTCACCCTGGGTGGGGCAGCATCCCCTTTGGAAACCCCACCAGGGCTAGAGCCAAGCCTGCCTCGAAGCTTCATAGGGTACCACACACATGGAAAACGCCCAAGATCTAGGGGAGAAATTCAGAGGATCTTTCACATATTCACCTTGCCTATTTCTCCCAAATTTAAAAGATTGCCTTAAATACTATATGCTTCCACTTATAAGGTATCTAGAGTAATCAAAGACAGAGACAGAAGGGTGGTTATCAGAAGCTGGGGTGGAGAGGGGAATGAGGATTGTCGTTTAATGGGTACAGAGATCCAGTTTTGCAAGATGAAGAAAATTCTGCAGATGGGTTGCACAAGGTGAATATAGTTCACACTACTCAACCATATGTTAAAAATGGCTAAGGTAATAAACTTTGTTATATATATTTTATCACAGTTAAAAAAAATAGATTGTTTTAGGCAACCATGGCAAAAGGGAAGAGAAGGCAAGGACTAGAGGTTACACTATCCCCAGAATATAAAGAGCATCTTTTAAAAAACTATTTCATATTTTTTAAGTAGGCTCTACACCCAACATGGGGTGTGAACTCATGATCCCAAGATCAATAGTTTCATGCCCTACTGACTGAGCCAGAGTGGTGCCCCATAAAGAACATCTTTTAAAAGACAGAGCTGAATCCTGGGATTTGGGGTTAAGAGTACAATGGGCAGCGAGTATTTGGCAATAAGAAGAAATGAAGTATTAATACATGTTATAACATGGATGAACCTTGAAAACATTTATGCAAAGTGAAAGAAGCTAGACACAAAAGGCCATGTGTTATGTCACTTATACAAAATGTCCAGAAGAGATAAATCTACAGAGACACAAAGTAGATGAGGTGGGGGTGTGGATGGGGAGTGACTCTTAATGGATAGAGGGTTTCTTTTGGGGGAATGATGAAAATGTTACAAAACTGTGGTGACAGTTGCACAATTCTAAATATTCTAAATACCACTGAATTGTATACCTTAAAAAGGTGAATTTTATGGTATGTGAATTATGTGACAAAACTTATTTTTTTTTAAAGTACAATGGGAAAAGGGCCAGGCTACCCAACCATATGCATACTCTGACAAGTTACAATAGAAATCGGACAGGGAGAGATACTAAAAAGAGGTGAGCAGACTTTATCAGGATTAAGGGACTGTGGGAATTTTATGGAGTGTCTTTGACACACAATGTTACGTTAGTTTCAGGTAACATAGTGATTCAACTTCTCTATATGTTACACTATGCTCACCACAAGTGTAGCTACTGTCTGTCAAGATACCACAATACAATGCTATTACAATATCACTATGTTCCCTATGCTGTGCCTTTTAATCCAATGATTTATTCTTTTATTGACTAGAAGCCAATACCTCCCCCCGCTCCCCTTTACCAGTTTTGTGCATCCCCCTCAACCCCTTCCCTTCTGGCAACCATCAGTTTGTTCTCTGTATTTACAGGTCTGAGTCTGCTTTTTTGTTTATTCTTTTGTATTTTGAGATTCTGCATGAGTGAAATCATATGGTATTTGTCTTTCTCAGTCTGACTTATTTCGCCTAGCATAAATACCGTGTTGCTGCAAAAGGCATGAGCTCATCTTTTTTATAAGTATGTAATATTCCATTGTGTGTGTGTATAACACATCTTCTTTATCCATTTGTCTACAGATGGACATTTAGGTTGCTTCCATATCCTGGCTATTGTAAATAATGCTACAATAAATATAGGGGTGCATGTATCTTTTAAAATTAGTGTTTTTGTTTTCTTCAGGTAAATACCCAATAGAGGAGTTACTGGATCATACAGTATTTCTAATTTTTTGAGGAACCTCAATGCGGTTTTCTACAGTGGCTATACCAATTTACACTCCCACCAACAGAACACAAGGGTTCCTTTTTCTCCACATCCTCACCAACATTTATTTCTTGCCTTTTTATTGTAGCCATTCTGAGAAGTATAAGGTGATACTGTATGGCTTCTTTCAAAAAAAAAAAAGTTTGTTTTTTATTTTTTTGGCGTTGGGTTGTAAGTTCTTTATATATTCTGGATATTAACCTGTGGGCAACTTGTAATAGAGTTGTTTGAACATGAAAGTATTCTTTTAATTTTTTTAATGTTTGTTTAATTTTGAGAGAGAGAGAGAGAGAGAGAGAGAGAGAGAGAGAGAGAGAGAAAACAGGAGCAGGGGAGGGGCAGAGAGAGAAGGAGACACAGAATCCCAAGCAGGCTTTGTGCTATCAGTGCAGAGCTCAATGTCCGCCTCAATCTAACAAACCGTGAAATCGTGACCTGAGCTGAAACCAAGAGTCAGACACTTAACCGACTGAGCCACCCAGGCATCCCAGTATTAAGTTTTAAACTATCATGGGAGAACTTAGCTGTGATCATTCCTCCATGGGCTTAAAAGCAAAGTCCTCATACCACATCTGCTCTCGAGGCGCCCAGTCACCCTCAAGTGGAAGGATTCTTGCATGTGTGATACTTAAGGACTTGCCTGATTCTGCAAGTAGACTATGTGCTCCTTGGTATATCCCCACAGGGCTGGGGACCCAGCAGGCTCTCAGTACATGTATGCTGAGTGAAAAAAGGACCAATCACATAAAGTTCCTTGACCAAATGAAGTCCAACAGCTGAGACAACAGATGTCTCCTAAAGGAGCTCACATTCTCATACTCTCTCCATCCTTCCAACACCAACGCACATCCTCTCAGGGCTGAAAAACAAGGAATGGGCTTGATGCTTAGCGCCACACCAAAGCACGTGTGCCCTAAAACAGACATGTTATTGAGCCCAGAGTGGGTGTGTAAGCTAACAAGATTATCTCTGGAGCAGACTAAGCAGAATGCTGGGAAAAGGTAAAGGAGGAGTATCAGATTAAAATCAACCCTTTCCCCTCTCCTCTGGCAGTCTACCTGGCATACATACCTGTCAGGTTACAATCCTGCCCCCATTTTGCCTTTCTGCCACCCTCGTATGTAAGAAAAGAGCAACAACAAGCGAAAGCCAGAGAATCTCTAAGGTTCTCCAAGGATAATGGAATTTCAGAACTTAATGACAAAGTCAAGGAAGCTTTTGGGGAGCATGGGGTGGTTTTCATTCCTGCATCCTCACACCATGCTGGGCAGGGAAGGCTACTAGGTACTGCATTCAGCAAAGGCTTGAATTTATTGTCCAGAAGTAAGAACACATACAGGTAGCCTCACTTATCACATAGTTTTCACAGTTACCTGGATGTTCTTTGTTCTCTGGCTTCCCTGCACAGGTGGTCATGAGGATCTTTATAAACAAATCCACTCATCTTCACTGAAAAGCCTACAAATTTTCTCATAGCCAAACCTGGCTAAAGGGAGGCAAGTTTCCATGCAAGTTCCACGGCTGAGAATTTGCATATGTGGCTACAAACGTATCTCCAGTGTTAATGACTCTGGAGTCTAATATCAGGACTCTAACAGCTTGTCTGGTCTAGAATTACACCAAAGAAGTTAGCACAAAGGCTGTTCAAAGAAGGGCTTTGTGAGCTTCCGAGGTCACTTTGGCACTCAGGGAAAGCATGAGCAATGCCTCCAGCCTAGGTAGACATCAAGCTGCAGGGCCTAGGCTTCAATCTAGCCTAGCTCTTTATAACTTACATGGTTAAGTTCTCCAGGAAGTCTGTGACAAGACTTATACATTGTACTCATTTGTTTTTTAGAGCAGAGAAAGGGATTCTGGGACTGCTGCAAGTTAAATCACCATGAAATAAGGCACGGTAGAAACACAAATGGCCAATGATCATATAAAAAGATGTTTACCCTACTAGTGATTAAATTGATGCAAATTAAAACAAGATGTCCTTTTCAGCCAGCAGAATGGCAAAAGCTAAAAAGACTGATAACATCAAGTGCTGCAGGAGCTGTAGGTAAACAGGGTTCAGCACCCTCATTCACTGTGGGTGGGAGGGCAAATGAGTGCAGCCTTTTAGAGGGTGCCTGGGCAGCATCCATCAACATTTAAGATGTATACTCATTTCAACAGAGCAAGGCCACTCCTAAAAGCCTTAGATAAATGCTTATAAATGGGCTTGAAAAGGCAGTTACACAGATGTTTTTTGTGGTACCATTATAAAAGCAAAACACTGCAAATAACTTAAATGCCCATCAGAAAGGAATGGCTAAGGTATAGAATATCTAGACTATGAAAACTATGCAGCTGTTAAGAACTAATTTCTTTTACTTTACACGGCTTTCTGAGATTATAGAAATCTTCTATAATCTGTGCCGTTCAATACAGTACCTACCAGCCACACGTGAGCTGCTACTGAGCATTTGAAATGATTCTAGTGTGACTGAGGAATATATTTTTAATTTTAGTTAATTTCAATTAATTTATGTTTACACTTAAATAGCTACTGTATCAGGCAACATAAACTTGGGGGTACTTTTCCTGGAAAGATTTCTATAACATAAAGTTCTGACAAAAAAGCAAGTAACCGAACGTGTAAGTATAATTCCTCTCTAAGTACACCCAACTCACACCCCCAAACAAATTATTTTATGCATGGGCACATGTCTGAAAATGCACAGAAAATGGTATGGAAGACAATACCACCCACTGATGGCACTGATTACATACAGAGAAGGTGACAGACTGGAGCAGAAAGAGAAGGGAGGGAAGAGGGGCTTTTATTTCATGTTTTGCTTTTTCTTCTTATTGTTTGGCCTTTACAGAGAGATGCATTCATGTATTATTTTTATAATTATAGAAACACAAGGAATGAAAAGCTAAAAAACATTACTGCTAAAATTAATGTAGATCATTGAAAAAGATCCAAGAAGATAAGTACAATGGGACAGAACACTTTAAGGAACTAGTAACTAGAAATAATCACTTGAAGGACTTTGTCAACAGTATTCACTAGTATTTTCAAGCCACTATGCCAAGTGCTGTGGTACCAAAAAAGAATAGGAAAAGGTTAGCTTGGGTTCAGGGAAATTATGGGGGGAAAAAACAACAGCAAGAGACAGACAACTTCTGGGAGACCTAGCAGGCCAGCCCAGCCCTGAGCTACAGGCAAGAGTCTTCTCCACATGGTCTTGGACGAGGTTTCTGGGAATTGGCCCCCAATGGTGAGTGGAGGGATAGCAGGCATCTCCAGGGCCACAAACCCAGCTCGCCTCTTGTATTCCTTCACTAACATCCAAAGTCAGTACGTATACGAAGTCACTTTAAGAAAGAGCCTTGGCTAGAACCAGTCCATCGATTAGAAAGCTTAGCATCAAAATTGGCCTAGCATGGTGCTTCATGCACAAGATGTCTCAATGAATGCTTGCTGATTTCAAATAAATTGAATTAATGTCAGGGAACTGATGGAAGAGATACAGTAGATCTGAAGTTGGGTTCAAAAGCAGGTTATTTTCCATTTTTAAAAATTTGAGGGTGGGCAGAACCCTGATCGGGCACCACAATGGGGAAACACTGGGCAGCTGGAGGACCCAGCCTGGAAGAATAAAGACCACATAGGGCCTTTCTTCTCTCACCTTTGGGGGCAGAGGCAGCCATCAATGGAGTGGCCTGGTTTTAAAGGTAGAGGAGGCAGGGCTCTAAGGCTGCCTTTCCTGAGTAGAGCAGTGGCCACAGTGATGGGTATCTCCCAGCCTGGCTCCAGAAATGCAAATGACTGCCTGGAGACCAGAGGCACCTAGATGGACCTGGAGTCACACCGCCTCCTCAGGTGAAGGACTGATAACCTCTATCTTCAGGAATCAGAGGAAGGAAGGAAGGAAGGAAGGAAGGAAGGAAGGAAGGGAGGAAGGAAGTTAGGAAGGAAGGAGGTGGGGCTTTCTGCTGCTAAGTGAGTAGCCCCAAAATGGAACCAAGAATCACGGGAACAGATTATTCTCAAGTGTCTGTAAGGTTCTCAAGCTCAGTATTTCTCTCCCCTCAGGGCCATTTCCTCCAAATGATCCGTAGCAAAATGCTTGCAAAAATGCCCAAGAGGCAGGGGGTGCTGAGGTGAGTTCTCTCATCACAGCCTGGCCAGAAGGGGGGGCTGGGGGGGGGGCAAGCAGGCTGAGTCCCGGTGGGGGAGGAAAAAGCCCCTGGGTAGGGCTCAGAGCCCCACAGGTGAAGGCTCTCAGAAGAGATCAGAGTTCAGAAGGGATGAAGAGTCCTTGGGTCACCTGGAAAAAAAAGGCTCTTCTGTGTTGTTCTTGCAGGGTCTGCTTCAGCTGCTCCACATCACTCTCTAACTTCAGGTATTCATTCCAGGCATTTTCCATCTCCTGTGGGCCAAGAAAATGCTTCTGATTCTTAGTTATCCCCTGACCCCAAGATGGGCCCATGAGCACCTGTGCTCTTGACCACTGCTGACCCAGCCAGGGGAAGAGGAAAGGGGGTTCCCAGAGGGTCTCAGGCAGGCCTGGTACGAGAGAGACAGGGCTTGTCTTCTCATTCCTGCTCTGACCCAGGCCACCTGCACTGTTCCCTCTCCCACACTTGGAGATGCTTTGGTCCCCCACCCCGGCAGAAAGCACCTGCACCACACATGAGATGGACAAATAAAAAAGGAGAAATTCTGACATGCTGGAATTAACCGTACACAGTTCAAGGGAAGGGCCTTGCAGGCTGCTCTGAGAAATGTGGTCCCCTTGGTGTTTCACTGTAGCCATACAGGAGTCACTATATCAAGACTCTTGTCCCCGGCCACCAACTCAACTACAGCTGTGAGATAGGAGAAGCAGCCCCCTGCCCAGCCCATCGCGGGGGGTTGGGTGGAGGAATGGGGGCGGGAGAGCGTCTGCCACCCTCCACACCCTCTACACACAGTGGACTCTCTGGAGATCTCCGCCCGGATGTGGACAAGGTCCTCCTGCAGCAACCTCTGCTGGTAAGCAATCTTCTCCAGGTGCTGGGGCTGGTCTCGGTACTGCTCCATCTGTCTGTGCAATACCTCCAGGACGGACTCTAGCTGGTCCTACATCGGGCAAGGGCCAAAGAGCAAGAGGAAAGCAGGACAGTCCCTGAAGGCCTCCTCATACCATGCTAGGAACTAAATAAATCTGCTGGATCTAAGGCTGAAGGACCTACTGCCCAGCTGCAGCCTGAGTCAGGGCCTCTGATTCCAGCTCTAACTCTGCCCACTGGGTGGCCTCCTAGGACAAGTCACCTAACAGCTCTGTGCCTCAGCTTCCTCATCTGTGAAGTGGGTATAAGATCATCCACTCTTTATGGGATAAACTATAAGGATACATGAAAGAGTAGATGGAAAATTCTCTTAAGTTTTATCAGCACATGTTATAAACCTTCAGCATCACAAATACAATGCCTTATTAAAATGCAAAAAAAAAAAAAAGAGTATCACACTAAGGGTCCAAGAAACCAAACACTGCAGCCCCTGGCCTGTTCCTCCTCCCTCATCTAGACTTGCTTCCTCCATAGCCCAGATCCTAGGAGGAAAGGAGCTCTAGAAAGTGATAGCCTCTGTCCTATTATAAGTATGGCCACTTTCTCCAAGGCAGTCCCCTTGCATGGAATTCAGGGGCCTGGGGTCATCACATACAAGCCAGTGGAGCCCTCCTCTCCCAGGCTAACCTCATGGTGCCTCTCAGGAGAGTTAAGTCAGAGCAGAATTAAGGTGGGGGAGGGGTAGGTGGCACTCGGAATAAGCAGTCTGAAGTCTCCCCAAAAGATTTCCTCCAGGTTTAGGCAGAAACCCTCCTGGAAGCACCCTTTAAACCCACACATTGTTCTAGATAAACAAGTACCTGTTCTGGCTAAATGAATACCTGTGACATGACAGTCCAATCTGTATCTGTGGAAAATACAGAATGACAAAACCCCCTGCCAGCCAGCCCAAGATTATGTGAAACTGATGCATACTTTGTTCTCCTTGAGGGCTCGGATCTTGTCTTCCAAGTCCTGGAGGATCCTGTCTTGTTCACAGAAGATGCTCAGTTTGACCTGTGAGCAAGAACAGGTGGGAGAAGGCCTGGGATGATGAGAAAAGGGCACAACCTTGAAGTGTGATCAGAAGGTCTTTGGCCTTCCAATCCCTCCACACCCCGCCTGAAGCTGCCCGCCCGCCCTGGGTCTGGGGGCAGCAGGCAGCCAGGGGGTCAGCCTGTCACCCTGTTTACTCACGTCAATATCACTCTCTGCGATCTTCACTGGCTTCAGACTTCGATCCTTGACGAGATCCCTGCCTGTCATCTGGGAGGTGAACAATTTAAAGCAGATTAACCTCAAGGTTCAGGATTAGACTTAGAGAAGGAGAGTTAGCCCCACAATGGACAAGTGTGGAAGTCTTTACAGGTAGGGTCATAGCATAAAAGGGGCAAAAACTCAGATGCTACCTCATTTGTATGCCTGTTTCATTTTAGGGAAAAACCAAAGCCTTTTTGTGATTCAAGAAGCACTTGTAAATTTCTCAAACTAAAGAAAAAGTAGGCATCCAAGATATAGTCTCATTGACTGTGGAAGCTTAATTTGCCCAAAGTGAATCCAGTATGAATCCTGGAAGATTTAAAAGACACAGTTTAGCTATCGAAAATGTGACCCCCCAGCCAGGGCAGTGAGGTGAACCAGGAGGAACCAGTGAGCCCCTGGGGCACTGTCAAGCCTTAGTTTAAGGAAGCCTCTTAGCAGCTTACTTCCCCATGAGCAAGGTCAGCCTATCTCATCCTATACCATTTGGGAAGAGAATCTGGTCAAGGGATGAAGGAACCTGGATGGCTGGGGTTTTCAATTGATCCCTAAATAACTGAGGCTAGGTCATACTTGTATAAGTCACAAGTTACCCTGTCCTCTCAAGAAAGGAAACCAAGAAGCAGTAGACAAAAATCACCCAACCTTATGAGCCAGTGGGCATTCATAACATTGTCCATCCTTCCCTTGACCCCATGTGGGCACCATGCTACCATCTCCCACTAACCCTACAAAGCTAAACCCAACTCTTTAGCCCATGTTTTCACTCCCCCCTAATATCCTTCATGCCAAAAGCTGTATGGGGCGGGGGTGGGGGAACTTTTCCACAGATGCACCCCCCTGGCCAAGTCATGGTCAGGGAGACAGGTCAAATATGCCCCATGCAAGGAAGACCATCTTGCTGAACTCCATTTTGCAGATATGACCAAGGAAACAGGGTGGAGTCGATCATAGCTGAGATAGGTGATGTGTATACTATGCAGAGGGTTCCGGTGTGGATGGATAGACAATTGCTGGAGAGATGGCCCTCACTTTCTCCCTACTCCATCTGAGAGGTCCACTAAGTTTGTGAGTGTAAATAAGAAGCAAAAATATATTGGCAAACATCCTCCTTAGAACTCAAGCCACTCATGTGCCCAACTGTCCTACACTCCTTCTTCCTATAATCATTGGCAAATGCGAAGGTCAAGGTCAAGGGACAATGCCATCTCTAGGCCTTGGGCTGAGGACTGAGTCTGGCTGCAGACACACCCCCATCCATTCCTATGCTCCTTTTGATCACACAGTAGATGGCAGGGACAGATGTCTTATTTATCTTGGTCAAGTCAGCCCTGAACATAAAGCCTGGCACACTGGAAGGCACTGGGAAAATGCTTATTGCATTGCAGGTAGGTCAAAGGTAAAACACATGTGGGTCAGTGCTGTAGCATCCTGGAAAAAAATAGAACTCCAGCCAAATTCTGCTCTTCAGACTGGCAGATTATGTGTACATACATGTATACACACAGTCACGGAACACATGGACTACTGCCACAATCCACAAACAAACTGCTGGCTCCTGCAAGGACAGAGGGGCAGGAAAGGTGGGGAGAATAAGGATAGGGAGGAGGAGGAGGGGTGGAATGAACCTGGTGAACCACGAACAGCTGGACGTTCCAGGCAGGACTTGGGCCAAACTCAGGGGAACCCAGCAGGTAAAGGTAGGGAGGTCACTCTGTGTCACAGTCCTCCATTAAAGCACAGGACAATGAGCTGGTCTACTCTCCAAAGGGCTGGCCCTTGGCTCACTTCCCAGGAAGAAATCATTTTCAAATTGAGATATGCTGTGGGGATTTTTCCTCCTAGCAAAACTCTTCCCCTGATTTCACTGAAGCTTTTAACAGATGATATCTTTTTGATACTGAAATAGCAAGGCAGAGAATCTAATTGAGCAATGCCTCATTTATCCAGCGCCATGAGGAATGACGTATTCGACACAAAAAAAGGCATTTCGAGAAAGCTGAACCTTTTAAACTTTTTGATGGAAAGGTTTCTAAAAGTAAATCCTACACTGCCTTCACAGAACTGAATATAAATTCAACCTTTTCGGGGATGAATCAGTCATTATAAAAATCAGTAATATGGAATTTCTTAGAAGTTAAGTGTATTAGGACCATTTGCCTCCTGATTAAATTCTTCTAAATTTCTGTGCTTTCATTTCCGTTTTAGATTGACACATAATGTTTCTTTTCTCTCTCAGGATATTAGGTTACTCCCTCTTTTCTAAGAAGTAACTCTCTCTTGTCCCCTTTTAATGGCTGTGGTTAAGGTGCTGTGAGTTAGGAATTGAAATGACTGAGTCTGTTAGGACTGGAGACTGAACAGAGGGACAGTTGCTGCTTTTCCCTAACTCCCTCACCTCCAACTGGGTCTGGTGCCCCTCAGGGGAGGTCCTCCCACACCTGATGTCTCCCACAACTATGGGCCTTAGTACATTAGATGATGTGCTCTCTCTCCCCTCAAAAGATAGTAACCTGATGAGAGGTGGTTGTAGGGACTATGACATATTTTCTCTGTATCCTCAAAGTCCAGCCAGGGCCCACCACATTGAGGATATTTGGGAAGTGTTTGCCTGATGAACCTGTGACCGTATCAAAATCGTATGAGTTGGCTCCTACTCCTATAGGCTTTAGACCATGGGCTTCATGAAAGTACTTACACAGCTCAAAGGCCCTTTAAACTTCTGAATTTAGCTTTGTTCTGCAGTCAAGGCTGCTATGAAATATCCACAAGTAGTATATTACATGTAATTTTCCTTTTAAAACTGTGTTTTGTGACAGCAATGTTTAAATCCATTTGAAATATCAACTATGTGTCTTCAGCATTTCTGTCACCAGAAAAAAGTGAAATTCAGTGGGCACTCATCCATTTGAAAGAGTCTGTGCACCAGAAAGGAACTGAAGGCCACTCAGGCATTTTACCTCCCTTCCACCACATCTCGACACACCTTTTCTCAGGGTTCGGGATGACTGCACATAGCACCTGCCTCCCAACCTGTAGCCTCCCTTGGAATGCTACAAAAGTTGGCTACATTTCAGGCACTACTTCTGCATCAGTCAAAGGGGGGACTTGGGAAAGGGGGTGGCCCATTTTGTTCTAGTCTAGCTCTAGACTGTTTTCAATATCAACACCCTGCCCTGAAGAAGAGCCAGCCTAATCCCAAGGCCATGGTAGAATCTCAGGATATGCCAGAGGCTCCAAGGTGACCAGGAACTGCTAACTCCTTCCTAAGACCTCATGCTTGACTCCAAAGACCACACTGGTCTCTGTCTAGGTCAGTCCTCGGCATGGAGGCAGAGAGAGAATGGGAACACAACACAAGCTGGTGGCAAGCCAGGCAAGCCCCTCCCACCCCCGCGGCAGCACAAAAGATGGAGTCACAGAACACCGCATGTGAGAGGTTCAGCTTGGTGCATCAGCCAAAATGCTGAAGGGAGCTTCAACAGGAGAAAAAAATAAACCGAGATGACTTGCAGGAAGCCTGGGGGCGGTCAGGAGAGCCCCTGGTTAAGCAAGTGATGAAGTCGGCACTGAGCCAAAAGCAATGGAATGGCCCCGCTTGGAGACACAGATCAGATCGTCTTACGCTTCTCCTGGGCCGACAGCCCCGTGCTGACTTCTTCAGCACTTTGTAAAGCACGTTGATCAAAGGTTCATTATTTTTTATCTGTTCCAAACAAAAAGGCAAATATAACAAAACGTAACAGGTGAGACATCAAAAGACACTTGAAGGAGCCAGAATTTGGGGAATCGGTAAGGGGAAACTTTAAGGAGGACGCGTGCTGTGCAGTTCAAATGACTGAGTCTCAGTCTGGCTGTGCTGCTTCCCAGCTGCTGAGCCTTTCCAGATTTCAGATCCCTCACCTATAAAATGGGGGAAAATAAGTTCTGCCTGAAGGATCTTAGTGCAGGCTAGTCTACATGAGAGGGCCAATGTCGGTGCCCATTTCCTTCCTGTTTCTCCTGCAGAAGACAAGAAGGGACTTTGCTTCTTCCTTCGTCCTCCCTCACCTTACACTGCAAGACATCAAATCACTAGGGTGGTGCCATGCGTTAGTCTCATCCCTGCCCCACATTTTCCACCTTCAGTGCCCCAGACCCTCATCTCCACACCTATGTTCATCTAAATAATGATGTCTTACCAATGATCCCAAATGCTTAGAGCTCCTTTGAGGGAACACTGCCCTTACCCACCAAAACAGTGGATCTCAACCCTGGGTGAACACTGGAATCACCCAAGTGGCTTTAAAAAAACTGATACCCGAGTCCTACTCCAAGAGACTCAGATATAATTCGTTGGAGTGGGTCCTTAAAAGCCCCCCTGGGTGATACTGATGTGCAAGCCAAGACTGGGAACCACTACTGTAAAAAGTGGTTCTCAAACTTCAGCATGCTTCAGAAGCAACTGGAGGGGGCTTGTTAATACAGCTGACCCTTGAACTATGGGTTTAAACCATGAAGGCCCACTTATACATGGATTTTTGTTTTTCAACAAAAACAGTACAGCCCTATAAATTTTCTCTTTTCTATGATTTTCTTAACATTTTCTTTTCTCAAGCTTACTTGATTATAAGAATACAGTATGTAATACATATATCATACAAAATATGTGTTAATAATCGATTGTTTATAGTAGACTATTAATAGTTGAGTTTTGGGGAGTTAAGTTTTACCTGGATTTTCAACTGCACAGGAGTTGATGCCCCTAACTCCCACACTGTTGAAGGGTCAACTGTATACAGATTTGCTGGGCCCTGTGTTCAGAGGTTCTCACTGAGCAGGTCTGGGGTGAGATCCAAGATTTTGCATTTCTAACAAATTCCCAGGTATTACTGATGCTGTTGGCCTGGGATTACATGTTCAGAACCACTGCTTTGAAATAAATGTTTCTCAACCCTGGCCAATAATGTTTCTCAACCATATGGGCCATACATTAGAAACACCTACAGAGTTGTTTATTTGTTTTTAAAGAATAATACCGGAGTATTACCAATTAGATCAGAATCTCTAAGGGGTAGGATCAAAGCGCTGATACTCATTTTAAAAGCCCTCCTGGTTATTCTAGTTCATGGCCAGGATTAATAATCTCTGCTCCAGAACAACAGACTTCAAACTTCTTTGTGCACAAGAATCATCCCAGAGCTTGATTTAAAAAATGCAGAATTCTGGGTACCATTTCCAGAAGTTCTAATTCAACAGAACCCCCAAGATCTGTACTTCAAAAAAAAAAAAAAAATCAAGCTCCTAGGTGATCCTGAGGTAGATGGTATCTAGACCACAACTTAAGAAACTTTGCTCTAGAAGCTAACTTAGGAAATAAACCCTTAACAGAGAAGCCCTGATCTCAAGCTCAGTCAAGAAGAGTCTGGAGGCCAACTGCCCGGAGCCACTGATGACACATCCCTCAACCAGGAACAACAAACAGTCTCTGTGGGGTTGACTGCAACCTGCTCTACCTACAATGACACCACCTGACCAGCAGCAGATACCCTCCCTTCCACCTCCCCTTCCCAGGTGTGCTTCACAGCTGCATAAAAACAATCTAAGCTGTCAATAACAGTGACCACCATACCTGCTTCTTCAGACCTAGCTAGGGTATAGGGTACTGAAAAACAGAACTATGATGCCAGAAATACAATTCAGTGAATACAACTTTAGGGTGGGCAAAGTACATGGTACACAGAAGAAAGAAGGCAGGTGTAAAGTTAGACACTGGGTTCAAATTCCACACACATTACTGTGGAAGTGACTTCTCTTGATACTTGGGTTCTTGGTTAGTAATGTGGGCGGGGGTAATAATTCCTATCTCTCAAGGCTGCTTAGAGGATTAAGTGAGATAATGAACATGTGCCCAAACACTGCCAGGCAGGAACAGATGCTTAATCAAGGTGGAGTCCTTTCCACCCTGGCACCACCAAGTAAAATGCCAGAAGAGTAAACATTTTCCAAAAAGAGCATTAATACAGAGCATCTTCTAAAAGACTAGAATACACCTTTGTTTGATCACTTGGTACAACAGCAGAAATGCTCACTTTAGGGAGAAAAAGTTCCACAACATGTAGGGAAGCAAATACTGATTCTGAAAGCTGAGCATCAGCTGATTGGTGATGGCAGGAGCTTTGGATCCTTAAGCCTGTGGCCTTTGGAACAGGGCCATGGGGGAGCCTAGGCCAACCATGTGGGGATAGGGAGGCTGTTTTTCTCCAGACGGGCTCACCTCCTTCCTCTCCCTGCAAGGACCTCTCACAAGCAGCTGGTCACAGTGGGGCTGTGCTCATTGTTGTCCCCACACCCAGGCTGGGCTACAGGGCCCATTCAACTCTGCCCATAAAGGTCCTCATCTCAGGGACCACAGCTGAGCTCAGTATCAGCTCATTTTGTCTAGTATGTCTCAATCTCAAGAGCCAATGGGACTTAGGGTTTTCCTGATATAATCACGCATCCCTCTTGTCCTGCAGTGTTCATCTAGCTTCAGTTGCACCCTAGAGACGGAGGGGGGAGTGTTTCACCACAACTTGAGCAGGCCCTTTTAGAAATCCCTCTACTTGTAGCTGCTATCCACTTCTCTCTCTCTTTTTTAATTGAAGTACAGTTGATTTGTCTTAATTCTCCCTTACAGCCACAGAAGACACATGGTAATGTTTTAGAGCTTTGTAGACTGTCTCTATGTCTCCTGAATTACCCAGAACTCTTTCCACCACTCCGCACTGCAGCTGTGCTAACTGCTGCTGTGTTTCTTGTTTCTTCCTAGCAAGACTTCCCATTAGGGAACCCCTCCTTCATTCCACAGGGAGTCTTAGGTTTGCAACTGGCCACCCATGGGGACACTAAGCTGGAAGGAAGTGAACCTGGGTTTGCAGGTAGCCACCTTCCCTGGCCATATGGAAGCAGCCCACACACCAGGGAAAGGAGAACAGTGATGATGCGGCCTTAGCCCCTGGGATGTAGCCCTTGGCTAAAAGAACCAGTATATTCCCTTTTTGGCTTATTCGCAGGCTGATTTGGGTTTCAGACGCCTGCAAACAAAAGAATCCTGCCTAATACACTCCTCAGCCATGGTTCTATAGGCCCTCGACACCTCTGGTTTGCTTCCAGCCCTTTCCTCGTCCGGATCCTGAAATGAGGGAACCCTATACCCCAGCTGGGTTTGAGCAGAGCAGAGTAGAGCAGGTCCACTGCCTCCCTGATGGGAGTACCCTGTACCTTGGAGAGAGGCCAAGGCAGTACCAACCTTTCTGGCAGCTATGCCAGATAGACAACTCACACACAGCACAAACCCCAGCACCTCCCTGCTGCAAGTGCAGCTCATCTGGGGTGAAAGTTCTCTGAGAGGAACTTAGCAACTGGAGTAACAACTATAAGACTGGAGAACTCTGGTATCAACACAGCTGTTTTCTATCACATGACAACTTCCAGAAAGACTAATGTTCTGGGCATAGGCAGCGCCTAGCTAGTGAAACACCCCAAGGATACATCTTGCCTCTATCACATCAAATGCATTTCTTGGGATAATGACCCCAGCTCAGCTCCATCAGAAACTGAATGCCTTTGGGTCCACAGTGATAGAAGCAGCATTTTAAGAGAGGCTAGGAGGCAAGGTGATAAACAGCACAAGTTTCAGATTCCGAGCTATACCTAAATACCAACTCCTCGGGAACTACTTATGTGGCCTTGGGAAAGTCATTTTCTTCTCTGAGCCTCAGTCAGTGAAAAAAAGATAAGAACCACCTTCCTTCCAGGGCCACTCTGGGAGTTACATAAGTTAACAGAAGTAAAACACAGTGACTGTCATACATGGTACCCTCTATTGTTATTAAACTTCTGTTTGGAGTCAGGACATCCAAGGACTCCTGGCTCTGCTCTGCCACCCTGTGCCTCAGCTTCTCTCTTTAAATCCCTTTTAACTCCAATTCTATGATCTTGAAATAAAATCGACCTGAACTGAATCTTCCCTCCAGGACCAACTGTGAGTTTCTGCTATCCAGTACAAATAGGAATCAGGACACAGGTATTTCCTATTCCTTCAGCTCAGGCACGTTAAGCTCTCTCCTGCACTGTGCACCAAGAACTCTGAGGAACGCTTCGGGGTCCACCCATGCAAGGTACATTGTGAATACTCCACAGATACTTCTGGCTGACTGCCTGGCCCCCAGGAAGGGGCGAGAAGAGCCAAGCAGATGGCATGGTGACTGGCTATCTGGGAGGCCAGGGAATGGAGACGAGGTGGTACACAGAGCAGGTGAAGGTGGGTGGACCTCTCTCCAGGTCAGGTGGGGGTGGTGGGCATGGTGGAAGGACCCTGCCCAGGATCAGGGCACAGCAGGATAGGCTGGACTGCACATTTAGCATCCTGAGGCACTGCAACCATACTTAAAATACTCGCTCATTCTCTGTGTGACCTGACTGACACATAAGCTAGAAAATGTCCTGGTTTTGAGAGAACCCTCTTGGTTTTACTCATGTCAGAAAGCCAAGTCTGCCTCTTGTTCACTGCACCTTCCTGTATAAAGAATTAGGAACATGGACAGTCTGCCTCCTCCAGCCCTAGCCACACCACCCTCACCCTGGCTCTCCTTGACTCCCACTGTTCCCGTCCCTTTAATTTCAACCAACTCAAACCCTCTGGCTCTTCAAGGCTACACACACATGCCACCTCCTCCAGAAGCCTTCCCAGAATCGCAGCCCACAGTGATCTTCACTACCTCAACTCTGAGCACTAGGCCAGACAGATCTTTGTAAGTTCATTGTAAACAAGCCTGTGTTATTTTGGGAGACTTTCCTTTTCTAACCCAGATCATTTGGGAGATTCTCAGGGCCAGAGAGTTTCAATTTTTCTCTTGCATCTCCCTTAGGCTTCTCCAGAGCTGATTACACAGCACATACTCCACAGATACAAAAGTTAACTAGTCAATTCCTAAACAAAGGCTCTGATCTTGTCTCAGTGTAGGGAGGTCCGCCATCGGCTGCCGCGGGGCATAGTGTTCACACTCTTGCTTCTCCAAGGCTGATAACAAACCCCATGTTAGTATATGTGCTGCCGAAGCGAGCACACAAACCCCATGTTAAAAATATCTCAAGCCAGGTACACAGGGGTGCTGGGGGGTGGGGCCTGCCCAGTGGCAGTCGCCTGGGTGTCCTCCTCCAGGCCCTCCCACTCTCTCACACCCACAGTTAATTAAAGGTCACATTCCTTGAGTCTATTTCATGGTTTAGGCATAAGAAGTGCTTTTCACAGTGGGAGCTTTCAGAGAGCTGTGGGAATGACACAATAGCAGCTCTCTTTCACGCAGAATGCCTCTCACACTTGTACACCAGCTTTCTTGGTTCTCTGCGCTATGAAGGCTGATTTAGAGACTGAAGCTTCATCACCTACAGGGAGGGGCCCAGCGCTCATCTCCTGAATGTGGATGGGAGACTATCCATATGGGAGACCATGTAGGCCTCAGAGCTGCACAATTCCAGGTGGAACCCACTCCCTCAGCAACAAAACCAAAAAAAAAACAAAAACAAAAACAAAAAAAACCCACCAAACTACTCACAGCTGATGACACACATCAGTGGCACCCTATGAACCAAACCCAATTCCATTCACACTGGAGGCTCTGAGGAAGCAACCAGTTATTATCTAAAAGCACTTTTGGGTCCTTACCAAGGATAGGAAGAGATCAAGATCTTATGCCCTCATCCCATAAGCCAGAAATCTTACTGCAGAATTATCAAGGAACTGCACCCAGGGTTTGAGGCAATAAGAAATAAAACTCTTCTCATTCAGACAAGAGACGTCTTCATTTGGGATCCAGATTTGATAAGACCCGCACAGCCTTGGCCTTTGAGCTTGGCTTCAATGAGGCTGACACGCTCAGAAAGGTGCATGTCCAAGGGAGGCATGCCTCACGTCCAAGGGAGGCATGCACATGGGGTGCATGTCCTCACGTCGTCACTCACCTTTAGGTCCAGGTACTCCAGGTCTTTCTTCAGCTGGAGGTAGGTGTCGTCAGCCTTCAATGGAAGCACACAGAGAAAAAAGCCAGTTATGAACACCAAGGGTTTCTAAAACTCGGGGCTTCATGTGTGAACCATTTACACTGCACAGATTCAGGGTCAAAGAACTACAGCAGGCCAACACATCCGGGTCCACAAAGGAAGCACAAATATCTCAATGTAGCTCAAAGCCCTGTTTCAGCATGGTGGACCTTGCAGGTCACTGTGGAGAAAGCCAGCTGGTCTATCAGTTAGCTGAGGGACAGTTCGGGGGGAACAGGGAGACAGCACACACACCACTAAGACAGCAGTGCAGCTGAGGCCAGTGGTGAGCTCCTGAGACAAAACTAGACAGTCCAGCTAGAAGAGCATGCAATATCTGAGTTAGGGTCCCATGAATCACCAATGCTCCAGTCCTTGTCATCAGAAATGACCCTCTCATTAGTGCAGCTAAATGCCTAGAAGGGCAGGGAGAGGATGTGGGGACATAGGTAGGTCCTGACTGACATGACCTTGGGTTCCATGATGTTAAGCACCAGCAGCTGCTGGAAGTTTTGGCTCCCTTTGCTCAGCATGGGGCCATGTCAGGAGTTGAGGAAGTTCCAGGGTCACACCTGGCTGCTTGCATTGTCTCTGACAATCTGTTGAGTTCTTCAGTGTAATTACCAGGAGCAGTGAGAATAAGCAAAAGACTCTGATTTTCTAGAACCTGTGTTTCTCATGTAACAGATCACAGAAGCTGTTAGGAAGAGGGGCTGTAAAGGCTTAAGAAAAATGGCTCGGGTACCACTTTCTCAGCAGGATAAGAGGCCTCCCAGCAAACCAAGGCAAGTCAGGGCTGGGGGAGAGGGCCCTGTTTACATCTCTGATGTAACACAAGTAAGCAATGTGAGATGTTCAGGCTGTGCTTTTAAGCATGAGAAGACCTGAAGTACCATTGTCAGGGACACTAAGTGACTTCCAAGATGCTACTTCTATCCCTAAACTGTCCCCTTACCCATCCCTACTTCCCCTTCAGCCCAGTCCCTATACACTTTGAACAGCAGTAAGAGGACTGAATATTATTTAAAATCACCCAAATTCACAACTTAGGGGTTTTGCCTGTGTTCCCTTACATTCATTTTTCCAAGTACGTGTCCTGAGTCCCTCAGGTCTCACTAAAACAGGACAGTTAAGGAAGGTGACAATCCTGTCACTTCCCTCACCTGTCCTCTGACTACTTTTCTGTAGCCCAGAGGGACCAGCCTCGTGTGAACATCTTCTTTAAGTTGCTCAAGATGCCTGGGAGACCAATTCTCTGGTCCCTCCTTTAGAAGCTTGCCTGCAAACCTCCATGTCCTGGAAGGTTTATAACAACACTATGCCAGATAGGACCTGAATTTTGGCTCCAGTCTGCAGGCCTCTGGCTGAGGGATCCCAGGCAAGACATTTTCCCCTCTAGATCGAGTGCCTCGTATGTGGTAGTAACTCCTGTCCTGCCTAACCTCTCCCAACTTACTGTGAGGTTCACTAGAATAAGAGATGTGAGGATGCTTTATCAGTCGTCAGGGCACTGCCCGGATGAGAGAAGACACTCTGCCTTTTCCCCTCCAGGTTGACACCAACGAAGCACACCTTTCAGCATCCCAAGGAGTGCCCAAGGTGGCAACAAGAATGACAGCCAGCACAGCTCTTTGGACATGACCAGCACACCAGCCTGGCATTAACTACTCAGAGCCAGAGAAGCCACAGTTCGGGTCCCTCACACCACATGCAGTCTCCTCCCCAGCACCAGAGGTGTGGGCCCCACCACCACTGCACAGTGTGTGCCAGTAGCATCCAGAAGCAAACAGGCAGGGAGCAAGGGAAAGAGCCAGACAGCAAATACAGACTAGAGTGTGGGCACGAAACAACACGAGCCAGCATGTCACTCCCTTGCCCCCAGGGGGGCCCCGGCCCTGAGAGAGCCCACCGGCGCTGACCTGGCAGGTGGGAAAGGTCAGCTGGTGCTGCAGTAACTGGCCGACGGCGAGATTTCGCACGCTGGCCAGCCTGGCCTGGTGCCGCCGTAACCGGGTGAGAAGCAGTGAGAGCTCCTCCAGCTGCAGGTGTGTAGACACATCATGAGGAAATTAGCCACCGCAGGAGCACGACGCTATAATTACTCTTCACCCCGGTGCCGGGACAGCACTGATGTGACACCATGAAGTAATTATTGCATTAATTCTGTCATCAGGACAAACAAAGGCACTGGCAGAAAAGAGGCTGCAGGAAGCGGGGGTTTTTTGTTGTTTTTTTTTCTTTTCAGGAAACAGCAACCAACAGTGAAACCTCACCCAGACTCAAGCTTTGAAGACAAAGTTAACTAAGCAAAGCAAAGACCAGGACGAGAGGAGAGGAGCTAATGGGAGAAAGTCGGGTGGCTGGAAAATGCTGCAGGCAAAAAAATGCTGCCTCAAAGAAAGGAAAAGCCCACGTTTTCCTCCACTTCCCCCAAGCTCTTCCTCTGATCTGGGGACCCATGCCAACTGGATAACATGGAGCCAGTCATTCAATTTCTCTGAGTCTCAGTTTCCTCATTTCTTCTTCTTTTTTTAATATTTATTTTTGAGAGAGAGAGCGAGTGCACGCGCGCACACACAGGGGAGGGGCAGACAGAAGGGGACGGAGGATCTGAAGTAGGCTCTACCCTGAGAGCAGAGAGCCCGATGTGGAGCCTGAACCCACGAACCATAAGGTCATGACTCAAGCCAAAGTAGGACACTTAACCCGCTGAGCCACCCACAGGCGCCCCTCGGTTTCCTCATTTCTAAAGTGGGGGTTGACAGCTGCCCTGCACACTGCATTTGACTGGTGTGGGGTGGGGGTGGGGAGAGCAAACTCAGTGAGGTGGTACTTCGCAGGCTGCATCGCGTTCGTAGGGGTGGGGGTGGTGGGGAGAGGAGGAGTGGCTTACCGATTTTCCATGTAAACTGGGAGCGCTGACAGTGTGGGTCATGTAGCCCATGGAGGGCATGGAGCGTCGGTCCACATGAGAAGAGTTCTACGGTGGAGAGACAGGCAGTCACCCTGCGGTCCAGAACCTCTGCCCCTCTCCACCAGAACAGGCTGCCACACAGCACTGTCCCTCTTCATCTGTGAAATGGGGCTCCACATCTTTCTCACCAGGATATAACAGTGTAAACTGGGAAAGCCCCTTGGAGAGATAAAGCTGAAGTTGGGGTTATTAAAAATTATTGAACCAACTGAACACAGGAATCTTTTCTGCCTTCCAAGCTGCAAGGAAGCAGACTTCCAGTTGTGTGGTCCTTCATCTCTTATTCTCATCTGTGAAGCGGGCATGATAAGAGCACCTACATCAGAGGGCTCTTGTAAGCATTAAAGTCAGGCCTTTAGTACTACACCTGGCCCTAAAAGTACTGCACAGGTATCACCTATCATTATTCAAAATTGCTCAAATTTGTGTTTAAACCACGTGAGGGTTCAAACTGAGCATTAGGGCTGAACCCCAGCTGCAGGGCAGCCCTCCAGAGTCTCACCTTGGTGGTGTGGCCCCGGGCCTTGCTGGGAGAACCCCCCAGCGAGATGTCCACACTCCTCCGCTGGTCCGGCGGCTTCACGGTGACCCTCTCTGCCGGCGTGTGTGGCCGCCTGGGTGGGAAGGCCCTCGGGGGGCCCGGAGGAGGGATGTCCGAGGGAGACGGAGGCACAGAGATGGAGCGGGGCACCTCCAGCATGCTCCTGCTCCGGCCCTGGTCAGGGAACTCTGGCGAGCCAGCACAGATGGGCGCCGTGGGGCTGCCGTGCCGGAACTGCTGGCGCTGCTGCCACTCGTAGAGCTGCCACACGGTGCCGTCCCGGTGTGCCCTGCGCTCCTCGCTTGACATCTTCAGGTGGCTGGCTCGGTCCTGCGCATACTTGTAGTCACTCGGCAGGTTGCGGGGAGGGGGCGAGGAGCCCCCTGAGGGGTGTCGGGTACTCTTAGGAAGGGTCTGGTAGTTTTCCGGGAAGGACAGGGACTGGCTGGGGCCCTGGCGGGGAAGGGTCTGGTCCGGCGGCAGGCTGAGGAGAAAGGAAAAAGGAGAAAAATGGGTAAGATGAACAGCATGACATCTGCCAGGTGTTTGGAAACATAGTTAAGTAAATCCACAATGCCAGGCACACGAGGGAGCCCGCTAAGAACCCCAAAGAACAATCAATGCAGACCCCAGGACCTCAGTCACTCCCTCCCTTTGCAGAGGACTCCAAAACCATTGTTCTCCAACAACCTTGGAATATCAACCCCCCTTCCAAGCAACCCGGCTGCCCCACACCCACCACTTCAAGTGCAAGATGAGGGAACCTGCCTCCTCCTCTCCCTCCTGCTGTTCATCAGCTCTTCCAAACAGGCGTGCCTATTGCTAGGAAATGCCTCCTAATTCTCTGGGTCATAAAGACTTGCCCTCTGCTGGTATCCTCACATCAAGTTCTGGAGGTTCTTAAAGGAAGTGTCTGGTACCAGTTCTTTTCTTTTTCTACTACTCTAGTCCAGACACTGATTAATCATCTTCCCCCAGACAACTCAGACCTTCCTAACCAGTGTCCACACTGTAGACAGTCAATTGCTTGGGTCCAATTACTGTCTTGCTCCAAAAAGTTCAATGGCTCCCCACTGCTTACAAAATAAAACCCAAACCCTTTAGTAGTCACCACTCTCTAGCACCTGATCCCAACCCACCTTGCAGTCCTGCTGTTTTCTCACTGCTTCTCCAACCAGGACCAGGACTGGGCTGGGGCAGGTCAGGCATCTAGAGCCCAATAGCTAGAGGTACTTCCGCTCAGATGCATAGATGCATCCCTGCACTTGCTGGAACCTGGGACTAAGAGCCTCACCCTAATCCCATCTGGCCTCCTACACACCCGGACAGCTTCTCAGAGTGGAAAAAGCAAAGATAGCTTGACCCGGGTTTGGATGCTGGCTCTACCATCCACTGGCTATATGACCCTAGGCAGCTTACCGGACTGCTCTGAGCCTCAGCTTCCTCCTTGCAGAAACTTCTCCTTATTCTCATATTATTGTTCTTGCCTCCCCTATCTGTATGGGCTCCCCTTGCCCTATTCATCCAAATCTCACTCATTCTCCACAACACTGTCCCATGACCTTTACACGGAGGCCGTCAGCAATACTGCAGCTCTCAGGGCTCCTGCTCTGCTCTGACCTAGTGACTATGTGGTAGGAAACTTGTCCAAGGTCTTTTTATTGATGTAACCTTTTCATCCTCATAAGGCATCTCCTCCCCAGCCAAGCTGTAAATCCTCGGAAGGCAGGAACTATGTCTCACATTCTGTGGTAACGTCCAGGGTTGAGAAAGTCCTGATGCATAACCAGCCAGATATTGTTCTAAGCCAGTGCTACTCAAAGTATGGTCATGGATGGGCAGGCAGCACCAGCACCTGGGAACTTGTTAGAAATGCAGGTTACGGAGCCCCACCCAGACCTGCCAAATCAGAAACCCTGGGGTTAGAGTCAGGCCTCCTGTGTTCTAACAAGCCCTCTGGGTGGCCAAAGTTTGAGGAGTGCCGTTCTAGTTGTTCTTAAATTCATCTTAAATTCAACTTGTTTAAGCACTTCCTTCTTGTCTTTTATGTCCTCACTTTCCCTACTATAAACTGGGGATACTAAGAATGTAATAGATTGTTGCAGGGATCAGAAATAGCTGTCATTCAAAAATGGTAGCTTTCTTCTCTTTTCATCGTTACCTTTGCAATTACAGAAGGTAATTTTAAGATCTCTTCGGCCCAGACCTGTCTAGTGTGTCCATCTAGTGTGTCTGCTTCCACTAGGTGGCAGGTTTGCTACTGATTTCCCAAAGTCAGAGGGGAATGTGTCTCTGAGCAGGGGGCAGTGGCTGAATCCTCAAACAGCATTGGTGGCAGAAACCAGGCTAGGGGCTTCCACTGGGGAGTTCATGACTCCACCAACCACTGTTCACTCTGACTGAAGCAAAACTCAGACTATGCAAAGTATGTCCTTGCTGTGCTCCCACCTGCACAAGCCTTTGGTCTGGTTCTGCAGCCTGCTCCCAGTGCCTATGTCACCCAGAGTACCCCCACACCGCTGTACCCCCAAATCCCTCAGCTGGTCCTCCAGCCTATGGGCTCTGCTTATGCACTATCATCCCCCCACCCCCACTCCCCAGGGTTGGCCATTTGGGGGCAACCCCAAAGACCTCAGTGCAATGGTGAGCTCCGGAGGCCAAATCAAGGTAACTAACCAAGGGTGGAGTGAGGGTTGCAGGAGGTAGGTTTGTAAGGAAAGGTAAAGATCCTGCCTGAAATAGGCAAGAGCACCCAGAGCAGCGCTGCCCCCAATAGCAGATCCATTTGCCGGCCCCCAACCCCAGCCTTACCCAAAAAGAAAGCTCAAGGTCTCCTGCCCTCATTACCCTGCTCTGTGCCATGGGGCCTCCCTGTTCCAAAAGACACTAAAGAGGATATTCTGATACAGCCACTACAAAGTGGTAATATCGAAATGTAAAATCACTTTTCATAACCAATTACTTATGCAACAGACATTCCTCGCCCTAACCTCCACATCAATTGTGCAAGACTTTCACTTTCGACTCTGTTCCTTATTGTAATATCTGAGTCCCTGATACCACCCCCACCCCTGCTTTTTTATTTTATGTATGTAAATTACTTTAAATACCCAGAAAAAAATGCAAGGCTAGAATTTCACAACAATCTCTTAGAATGTAGAATTCTAAGGGTACATCAGCTTATCCTCGAAAGACATCATTCTAAAGGAGTTTAATGATGTGAAACACAATAATACGTATCTCCAAGTACTAAAAGAACAGTTAGAAATAATTTCTTGTGTGGTCTAGAGCCACAAATATGAGATCATATTACAGTCCAAATAACCCTCCTTGCAATGTCTAATGTGCTCAATCTAACAAGATTAGTACAGTCTGAATCATATAAAGCACAGACATCCCTCTTCTATATTTTCAAATGGAGGAGGCTTTTTTATTAAGCAGCCAGATCTACTTATCACTTGACTGTAAGAGATTACAAATATACCTCTAAGGAAAACAACTCGGGAAATGCAAGATGCAGTCCTTTCCAGATACAAGTGAATGATCAGAGACTGTGCACTTCACGTGCTCAGAGACTAACAGCTTTCTTCTCAAAAGGGTGTCTTCAATTCCTCACTTTTCACCTTTCAGCCCATTGAGATCCACTTCCATCACTAGACTGAAGTTTCTCTCGCTGTGTGCTCAATGACCTTCAAGGCCAATGAATTGTTTTCATCTACAGACCTGATGTCACCTTGCCCCATAGATAAGAAAGGCTCAAACTCCCAGCTCATATCTAAGGACAGTTCGACGCTTTCCCCAACCCTGTCATCTCCTTGCAACTCACTTATTTTTTAGCTCTCCTGTGTGCCCCTCCGGCCCCAAGTACAGGCCATTGTGTGTAGCAGAATGACATAGGTTTGTGGGCTGCCGGAAGCAGTTATGTAGAGACAGGTCAACCAACAACTTACAACTGCACATCAGTCACACAGCTTTTGAAAGTCCTTTCTGTGCCCCTGCCACAAAGAGTTTCTCACTGGCCAGGCCACATTTCTGGGTTCTTCCTGTCTTCCTCTCGTAGTATTCTGCCTCCTGACCTAACTTGAAGGTCCTAGCTCCACTGAGAAGGGCAGATCAGGTCTGCCCATGCATGAGCTTCTGCCCATCCAGAAGCTCAGTGGAGGGGCTCAGCCTGGGTGGCTCAGTCACTTAAGCAACTGACTTCAGCTTAGGTCATGATCTCAAGGTTTGTGAGTTCGAGCCTTTCCTAGGGTGAGTCCTGCTTCTTCTCCCTCTCTCTCTGCCCCTCACTCACTTGTATCCTCTCTCTCTCAAATAATAAAATAAATAAAATAATAAAATAAAATAAAATAAAATAAATAAAATAAAATAAAATAAAATAAAATAAAATAAAATAAAATAAAATAAAAGGAATCTCAGTGGAATCAAAAGCCCCAGTGACTGATCAGAGACCTTAGGTTCCAGATACTCTTTCAGTGCCTCCCAGCTTTGTGGGAAGGCACCACCCACCAAGGAGAAGTCCTCATTCACAGCACAAACCAGACTCCTTCAAAATGAAACTCCCTTCATCACCTGTCTCCTGCCCACCTCCTTCATGGAGACTGCTTTTGTCCACCCCTTAGGCTGGAAGTCCTCCTCATTCTGCCTTTGGCCCTCTGCTATGGCTCACTCTGAGCTAGGGTTCTCAAGCCTGGCTGCACATTAGAGTCACATAGGGGTACGGGTGAGGAGGGGAGTGTTCTTACAACACCTCACATCCAGGCTGTACCACATCTACTTACTTGCCAAGCCAAACTTGTTAATGTTAACTCTACCTGTGGCCCTCCTCACCTTCCAGGCCTCGATGAAGCAGTTTACCAACTCTTATACCCACCCAACCTCAACATCTGTGTATCCTCCCAACCCTCTTCACAATCCTCAGCATCTTCACTGCTTCGGTTTGGGTCCTCCCCGTCTCCTACCCAAGGTAGGACCAGCTTACACTCAATCATTTCCTCTTTCAGGCTCTTCTCCATCTAAACGCTGCCATAGTGTCATCAGAGCAAGGAGTTAACTTGAAACAGTAGTTCTCAGTGCCAATATGGGGATGGACAGACAAGGACACTTTGGGTGAGGTATAAACTGAAACAGCATTGTCGGAGGACAATTTTGTAATAACTACCATAATTAAAATGGCATGTATCCTTTGACCCAGTCACTCCACTGAAAGTCATCTGTTCTTTAAGTACACATGCACTGATATGCAGAGACAATGGACAGGGATATGCACTGCAGCATAGTTTATAACAGCAAATGTTTGTAACCAACCTCACTGTCCATCAGTAGGAGATGGTATAAATATCACTGCAGATCCATACAATGGAATACTCTGCTTACTCCAAATTAATGATATATGTCTATATGTGCTGATATGGAAAGAGATATTCAAATATCTACATATAGACTTGCACATACACTGACACACTAAGTGAAAAAAGCAAGGTGAAGGACAGGGTTTCTTTTTCTTAATATGGTGGTTGGTCTTTAGGGACTGAAAGTAGGTTTCTGAGATAAAGTAGAAGGACACTTATCTTTCATTATTTACCCTTTGGTATTTGAATTTTTTTTTTTTTTTTTGTGAGTGGTTTACTGATTTGGAGGTACTAAACAAAGGGGGATTTACACATGGAACTAACTATGAATTTGGTGATGAATTAATAACTGGTGCAAAGAAAATGAAGAAAACTTGAGATGCTTGGATGTCTCAGTTGGTTAAGCGTCCAACTACAGCTCAGGTCATGATTTCATAGTTCATGAGTTTGAACCACACATCAGGCTCTGTACTGGCAGTATAGAGGCTGCTTTGGGATTCTCTCTCTCTCTCTCTGTCCCTCTCTCTCTGCTCCTTCCCCACTCACACCTTCTCTCTCAAAATAAATAAACACACTTAAAAAAAAAACACAGCAAACTATAAGCATGAAAATTATCAACACCAGAAAACAAAAATTGTACAAATGAAATAATAGTATACTATATGGCCCAGCTGTGAATATTTATATTGTCATAACATAAAAACTGACTAGAAAATTGTGCTATATTGCGAAGCTAGGATACAGGTAACTGTATGTCTATTGGAAAGGCAGAGTGGGGTATAAGACACTTCAATCTTTATCTTCTAGAGTAGAATGTCGATTGATAACTAAAATTGAAAAATCAAGAAAGAGCAATGTAAGTATCTTATTTGATTTCAGGTAAATTGGGAAAACGACTGAAAGAACTGAAAGTGGTTGCCTCAAAGGGACAAAAATCAGAAGTAGGGATGGATGGGGGTCATACTACTTAAATCCTTAAACTATGTGCATATACTGCTTTAATAAAAAATATTATAAGAGTAAGGGGAAACTAAAACTACCATTCTCACTTTGATTGGGGCACATCAGAATCACGTGGCTGATTTCTTCACCATATATATGGACCTGCTGTATTAGAACTGAGATGTAGTAAGGACCATCTAAGCTAGAAAATCTCCCCTGGTGATCCTGATGCCTCTTTCTTGCCAGTACTCTTCAAACCATTGATGGCTTTCACAGGCCTCCAAGACTAAACCCAAAATCTTTAGCAAGACATACAGGCTCATCTGGGTTAAATCCTTATCTTTCCTATCTGCCACTATCTCTAGCTTCTCCTGCCTTTACCTCCCCTAACCTGCCCCATATTTACTTCAGTTCTTAGCAGTTGCAGCATGCAAGAGGAAATAGCTAACTTACCATGAGTAGCTTCTCTCTAACCACACCTGTTGCCTCTGCCGGATCCCCCTTCTGCTGCTAACTTCTTAGTGTTGAGGTACCATTTATGTGCTGACTACTCCCAACCGGGTTTCAACACCACAATCCATACCGAACTGCCTACCTGACATCGCCCTCTGGATAGCAAATAGGCTTCTCAAACAGGGTTACCAAAATGGGAACACTGACACCTCCCTGATCTTGCTCCTAAGCCTTCCCCATCTCAGTAACCACCTGGCTGTTCAAGTCAAAACTCTAGGGATCATCCTTGTTCCTCCTTTTCTCTCATCCTGAGCATCCAAATCACTGACAAGCTTTGCTGTTTCAACCTCCAAAATGTATCTCAAATCTTTCTCTTTCTTTCTATTTCCACTGTTACCATCCTAGACCATTACAACAGCATCTTTCCTGGGCTCTTCTTTCTGAATCATTAATCAGATCACATCAGTTACCTGTTTTAAACCTTCCAGTGGCTCCCCTACTGCTGTTTCAAATAAAATCCAGTTTTGTTTTTTTTTTTACCAAAGAGTAGGAGGACCTGGACGATGCAATGCCTGCTAACTTTCCAACCTCGCTCAGCAGGGAGGGCACTTAAAATCACCTCCCAGGGGGGCGTCTATCTAGCCCAGCACCAAGAATAGAAGCTTCCCACCTCCGTGTCCTTGGGAAGTAGCTTTCTGTTTTTAATAAGACACAAAATTTGAACAAATGGAACTGACACCTGGCCAGTCCCAGGTGGGAATGAGAAGAGAGCTACAACACAAAAGGACTTCCTTTTCCTATTCTGTTCCACAATAATGCTACCAATTCCTTGGGGGATTTCCATTGTAATTTCTCCACCATCTACCCTCACAAACTGCCCACCGAGACCAGATTAAAGAGGTTATGCTACCTACACATGCACACAACACCCACACACCTAGAAGGAGGCCTAAGCTATTCCCTCAGGAGCACTCCTGCCACAACAGTCCACAGGGGAAAGTCTGGGCCCCACCAACAGGGAGAATGCAGTGTGGCATTTTAGAGTATGTTTATCACAGGCAGATAAGTCTGTGGCAGACTTGGCCTGAGCTGTGACACATCACTGCAGCCCCTCTAGTCCCTGAGGAGCTTTCTGAATGCATGAGGGCCTCGCTAACTCTTCTGCAGTCAGTGGTTTGTTTTTTGAAGCCTGGGGATGGTGACACAATTTACTGTCTTCATAAGGAGGACAAAATGGGTAAGCCAGGTCACCCTGAATTTTTCACATTCAGAAAAGTGCCCTTATTAATCTAAAATTATAATAAAATACAAACAGTGCTTTGCAAATAGCAAAAGATACATGCCCTCTGAATCATTAAAACTGCTTCTTGGAGGAATAGGTATGATAAAGCCTCCTGTCAACAGTGCCTAAGCACTTCTCTGTGTGCCTGCAATTAAAAATGGATCTGTATTTACTCTACAAATATTTCCCGGATGTAGAGAAGTAGCAGAGTAAGAGATCAGTTACTATCTACATGCTGACTGTCTCCAGACACACTTGTTAGGGAACAGAGAAGCCACCTGATATAATCTCATACAGACTTGGCAGGTTCATAGACCCGGGTCTGCACTCTGGCTCTGCCACTTATCCATGTGCCCTGGGCAGGCTCCTTCACTTCTCCAAGCCCCAGTTTCTTTGTCCCCAGTACAAACTGGGGACATCATCCCCTCCTTGCAGGGTTGTTACAGGAATTTATGGAGCTAATGGAGGTGGAGAGTTTAAGGCCAGCATTTACCCAGCACGTGCTGGGTAAATGATGGCTACCGTTATTACATTATTACACTCATTAGTAGCAGCCATCCTGAGTCTATTACTGACCTCCTGCCGTCCCCCTTCTGGGCTTTTGCCCAGTGCTCCACCTGGGCCAGGCTGCTCTTCCTCTGGCTGTGCTTTTCAGGGTTGTTCCTGGGAGGAAAGGCCCGCTGATACCCGCTGGTCCCATTCTGCTCTCCTGGGCCATATGTGGTGGGCAGCACTCCGTTCTTCTCTGCCCGCTGGGGCTGTGCTTGCTGGCCTCTCAGGCCACCAGGTAAATCCACGAACAAGGCATCCTCCTCAGCTGGTGAGTACGGGGACCTGGCCTTGCTCCTGTCCCGCTTGCCCTCCAGTGGGTCCCTCTGGGAACGGTAACGTTCTTCCTCTTGCTCCCGCCTCTCGAAGCCAAAGGAATCCTCATGGCTGCGGTGAGGACAATCCCTTGCATGTCCAGGTCCCACACGGCCACACTCTCGACAGGACTCTGTGTGATTGGCCTGGGGGACCGCCTGCCGCTCCACCTTCTCCATGTCCCTGCAACGAAAGAGGCACATTCAGCCCATTCCAGACAGCACCAGTGGCAGCCAAGACTCCCCAAAGAACAATACACTTTACACTCAAATTTCCTCCAGGCCTTTGCATCGACTATTTCCTCGGCCTGGAACATCTTTCACACCTAGTCCTTCATTCTTCCTGCCTGACTTCTAGTGCTTTGGGACCTGGCCTACATGTCACTTCCTCCAGGAAGCCACCCCAGACACATATCCCCAGTCTAGACTGGGACCTTTGCTGATAACATGTCATACTAATACACTGGACCATAATTGTATGTTCACTCATCTAACACCCAAGTGGACTATGAGGTCCCTTAGACCAGAGGCCCATCTGGCCAATTATGATATGCCTAGAACTTCTGTCCAATGACTGGTATAGAGTAGATGCTTTATAAATACTACTGAACAAATAAATGATCTTATTCCTTTTCTCTTTTGCTCTTTGTCCATTTATCTGTCTGGAGCAATCCAGCTTGGATAGAAGGCTTTTAAGCCCAGTATCTCTCCCACTGGCATCTAGCACAGCCCAAAGGACAATTAGCAGCATAATTAACATTCTTCCAAGATGGTGACTAAATAGGCACAGCAACCTCTTTATGTAATCTCTTACCTATTTCTCAAACAGGAACCCATAAGAATGCTGACCTAACAATCCTCTAAACAGTCAGATTTTAGAGACAAGGAAACTAAGGCACAGAGAAGATAAATGATTTGTCCAAGACCATACTGCTGGGAAAGAGTGGAGCCAGGGCTTAATCCCAACCAGGCTGCAGAGCCCATGTGCTTTCTAATGCCTCTCCATATGTATGCCCATGGCCTACATATGTGCAGACCTAGAAACTATAAAGGAGAATGGGGCGGGGGTCATAGGTCAGGACATGAACGGAGTCCACAGGAAGAACTTCTGAGGCACAGAGAAGGACTCCCCTTTCATGGCCTGTCTCCTATTGCAAGCTGCCTTTCTCCCTGCCTTCCTTGGGTCAGGATCCTAGTTATGTCTGCATCCCAATTACCTGGTACCAGGGACACAGCAGCAGCTCCATAAGCTTTGCAGAATTTAGATTAGGGAGAAAGGAGAACACACCCCAGCCCAGCAGGACCAAAAAATTGCCAAGGACCCATGATCTCACAGTTGTGAGATGGAGTCCCATGTCGGGCTCCATGCTGGGTGTGAGCCTGCTTAAGATTCTCTCTCTCTCCCTCTCCCTCTGCCCCTCCCCTATTCATGTGCGTGCTTGCTCTCTCTCTCTCTCTCTCTCTCTCTCAAAAAAATTGTTTTTTAAAAAAAGGAAAGTAAAAAAAAGTCCTGGCTAGGAGATCCATCACTCCTCAAATGACCAAGCCAGAGGGCTCTCTCATTTTCACCTGAAAGCATACAATGGAAATGCTGCTGCATTTACATCTTGGTGGCCAGACCCCAGGCATCCTTGCAATGACCTAAGAACCTCAGTTACCAATTACCAGCACAGACTCAGGGCAGAATCGATCCAGTCTGGGAGACAGTTAAAATGTCAATGTAAAGTAACTAAGAAAAGCAATCACAAATCTTACTGCCCAGGCACTCTCCTGACTTAACCATGAAAACACAAAGCTTTGTTTAAAAATAAAAATCAATTTCAGCATTTCAATTTCCATTTGGGGACCACCTTCCCCTACTTTTGATCCATGTGGTTTGGGTGTTACTGACTCTACTAGTCCCTATCCAGCTGAGGCTCCAAGTCTCAGTAATCAGTTCAGGGGTTGACACTATTCCAGGCCTGTCAGAGTTAGTTCTGGGACTTTGGTTGGAGCTGGTCTTGAGCTGCTATAACTATATGGGAATCAGCTATTTGAGAATGAAACCAACACCAAGGAAAGCAGATGGAGAGAAACAATCCTAAAAATTTAACCTGAGCTCTGAGTTTTAACCATAACTAAACCAGATATATCCTTGGACTTTCTGGTTGTGAACCCATAAATTCTCTTTCTCACTCAAGCTAGTTTGAGTTTGGTCTCTGTTACTCTTTGCTGAAGAAGTCCTATTACATCATTTTATAATGACATATTTAGATTGTGATCTCTGAGGGCCCTTCCATTCCTAACGTTCAGTTGGTCTGTAAGCTCCAGTAGTAGGAATACATGGGAAATATTTGGGGATTACTCTTTAAGAAAAAGCAATTCTTACTCTGCATTCATTCAGGGACCACTGTGTTCTACAGGGTACATTACAGGCTTTAACTCTGCCTTTCCTTTCTTCCTCTAATCCTCCATAACTGCATCAGTGTAACTCCAGCCAGTAGCCTTCGGGTTGCCTGAGTTGGTCTTTATCTTCTTTACTGTTTCTCAAACTCGGGAAACCACCCATGCAGGCTTTGCTAAGGCTGCTGCCTAGAGGACTAGAGCTCTGGCCGTCCTCTGGGTCAGACCCCAGACAAGTCACCGAAGCTTGATAACCTGGTCACTCCAGCTGTGAGATCTAAGTACCTGTACCCCCTTGTTATTTCCACCCCAAAGATAACAGTACTTTGTCACAAAAACCAGGCTGTAAAACAAACATGCCACCTACATGTTATGATATTAGAACCGAAAGGAAAAGGGGATTTTCTCAACTCCAGAAACCAAAGACTGTGGGTATGATGCCTCAGCCCAACCAAACGGCAGGGGGATTTTCCTTTCTTTATCAACCTCCATGTATTTACTGAGCAACTATCTATCTCCACTGGGGCAGGCACTTGGAGAGATAAGAAAATAGTACAAAAAACAGTCTCTGCCATCAAAGCCAGACAATCCTAAAGCCCAATTTAATCATGGTAACCACATTTAATCCTGTTCTCATTAACTGACCCAAAACCATGGAGGTTTCCAGTCTTTTTAACCTTGGAGCTCAATTTATAACTATAAACTTTAGTCTTTACTGTGTGTGCACATATGATGGGCACACCCTGACATATGCCAGTACTTCCTGATAATACAGTTGATAGACAATGACAAATCCTTTTCTCAGATTAATACCACCATTTACTGCAAAACAAACCTTAAGAGGGTGGCTAAAAGAATGGAAGTCTGCTAGCTACCTGGCAGCCTCCTAGACCCTCAAACTTGGGATTATGAACAGCTCCTGGTCTCTAACTGCTAGGACTTACATAAGATGCTTTGTGCCCCAAATATTCAGGCTATGGCTGCAGGTAAGAAAGGTGAAGGTAATGTCCTCTACTCCTCCACCTTAACTGACTTATTAAACAGTTAACTTAATGAAGTTATAGGATTTAAGGCAAAAATGTTTTCTTGTTTTCTCCCTGTCTCCCTATATTCCCTACAATTTAACCCACAACTTCTCAAATCAGGAGACCTGTCACAAAATAGATTTGCAATGCTCAGTTAGCACAATGATGGGAAAGAATGAAGCACCCCTCAGCCCTCAATGACTGTGTCACTCAGACAAGATGGCCATACAGGGCACACAGGTTTAGCTAAGATGACACAAGCCTTTCCAGTGCAGGTCATTACTATCATTGTGACTACCCAGACTCAGTGACTATTCAAAAACGGAATTCTTGGCATTCAGTGACCATTTTAGCCAAATGCGTCAAAGCCAGAGAGCATAAGGTTAAGAGCCAGTCAGACCCAGATTCAAGAGGTGGTTCTACCCAATGCAAGCTGGGTGACCTTGAGCAAGTCTGTGACCTCTCTGGTTTCCAGTTTCTTATCTGTAAAATGGGGACAACAACCACTGCTTCTCTGGGCTGTTGTGAGGACTAAAGGAGAGAGTGCACAGAAAGAGCACAGCATAGTGCCTGGCAAATAGCATGCCCTCAAATACAAATCTGTTGACTACATCTATTCTCTCCCTCATCCCTGACTCAATTTTTTCTTTTTTTTTTTTTTAACGTTTTTATTTATTTTTCAGATAGAGAGAGACACAGCATGAATGGGGGAGGGGCAGAGAGAGAGGGAAACACAGAATCCGAAGCAGGCTCCAGGCTCTGAGCCATCAGCCCAGAGCCCGACATGGGGCTCGAACCCGTGGACCGCGAGATCGTGACCTGAGCCGAAGTCGGACACTTAACCGACTGAGCCACCCAGGCGCCCCTCAATTTTTTCTAAGTAGTAATGTATCTAGGAAAAAACTCCCATTTCCCAACCTCCCTTGGAGCTAAGGGTGATCATGTGACTTAGATGTAGCCAATAAGATGTTAAAAGATGTACACAGAAATTGCTGGGTGGGTCTTCCGGGAAAGTCTTTTTAAAAAGTCACACTTAGCTGACTTAGCTAAACCTCCCCTTCTTCCTGCCTGGAACTTAGACTCTATGTTGCATTGGAAGGTGACAAAAATAAGAATAAAAGCCACCTGCTAAAATCTGGGTAGAAAGTGAGAAAGAGCCCAGGTCCCTGATGGCACCAGGGAGCTATTATACCAGCCTAGACTAACTACCTCTGGATTCCCGTTATGTGAAACCCAACTTGATTTTGCCATCCTAAGTTAGGCCGTTCTGTCACTAGCCACCAAACACAATCCCTAACTGTTAGAAGGGGCTAAACATCATTAGCAGGGATTGGGTCCCTCCATTTTCAGCACATCACAGCAATGCTACTTGTCTGTTTAGAGCAAATTCTTGTTTCCTCCTGCAAGTGGGAAAAGCACTCACCTTAGTCTGGGGATACTTCTTTCTTATTCCTTTTCTTCACAAGAACTTGGAAGTTAACAGATCACACCAAGGACTAATTATTATTTTATTCTGCCTCTAAACCCTTTTATCTCACCTGGAAATAAGAACTAACATTTCCCTCTGTCTTAATGCTAAATACACGCACACACCACACACATTAAATCTCAAAGACTTGGGTGGGAAGAGGAATGACAGCTTGTAAGGGCCTTGGTTGGACTTTGGTCCAGGGGCAGATACAGCCATCTGTCACAATTCCATTGGAGGATATCTCCCTACTCACCACACCTAAATGACCCAACCAGGAGCCCAAGAACAAGGGCCAGGCCACCGATATTCTTAGAGAGTTTAGTCTGAGCCAGGTCAGGTGGCAGAAGTCCTGCCCTGGATAAAGAAACCAGTGCAGCCTGTGTTGACTGAGGCTAAGCCCTGAGCACTGACCCCGGTCTCAGGAGGGCAGTGGGCTCAAAGTCAGAACTGACCCTAGGCACTCTCCATAGACTTGTACAAAAGACTGAAGAGAAAGGGGCACAAAGTATGTTGGGAGCCTATGGCAGGCTTGCTCACTTAAATTCCTAACATTTGAGGAAGGAAATGGCTGCAGAGAAATGGCAGACAGGAGTCTGTTTCTTCTTTCCCCCAGAGTTAACTAGGGCAGTCCCCCTGGGAGGGCAGGGTGGGGCAGATATCTGGCTCCCTCTCAGGCTCTGCTCTAAATTAACAATAGAGGGCCTGACAGCTCTGAAGACACACTCTCCAATTCTCCACACTGTCCCACCCTAAAGAGCAAAGCTAAAGAAAAAAAAAGGCAACACCAGACTGCCAAGCTGGGATGCCTCTTGCCTCAAAGAGGTGGCTACTGGCAAAGTCCCTTGTGAGGTTTTAAGGATTGACAAACCAGACAAAGGAAGTCTGGTTACTCTGGGTCCCCTCACTTTGTTCATTTCTGCCTAGAGAATCCTTCCTTCTTCTTTCTACTGAGTAAGTCATGCTCAACCATCACAGTTCAACCCAACCCAGTCTGGAGTTCTGGCCACGTTCACTCACCTTCCATCTCCCTATGGCAGCCACAGTTTTGGGTCATTCATTTTTTTGTGGCTAATGCTTGGTTATTATTACCATATGCTGGTATGGTCCTCATATGTGCCAGGAATTAGAGATTAGACCATCCGTCATCCCTACAACAATCCTGCAAGGCCAGTACTGTCAAGCCCAGAGAGGCTGAGGGCAGTCAGTAAGTACCAGATTACCTACAATAAGTTTCTCTACTGAAGAATAGGAACGATGGCAGCAACAGTGATCACTGAGCACTAACTAAATGCAAACCCCTGAGCTAAGCAAATTAAATAGATTACCTCTTCTTCTCATTGTAAAATCCTCCAAGGCTAGGGATATTATTATTCTCTCATTACAGGTAATAAAAGTGAAGCTGAAAGAGGTTAACCAACTTGCCTTGAATCATGCAACCAGTGACATATACAGGATTCAAATCCCATCTGATCTGACCCCAAAGCCCTGCACCTGCCTGAAAACGTCTCCACAAATTACTTCTGCTCAGGATCCAAGGGGCTTGTCCAATCTTAGGTGTTCCTGCTACACTTTACTCAAAGTGATCAGCGTTTGGAAAGCCAAATATTTAGTTCTCTGAAGAGACTACAAACAGCCAGCAATGTATGGGCTATTTCTGAGCGGGATGGTTCCCCACACACCAATCCCACAACAGTTGTCCGACTCCCCCCTGACATCCCAAATCTTTATTTGAACAATTTACAGGTAGAGTTTTTGTAACTGTTTTGTTCATCCATCCATCCTTCCACCCACCTGCCCAGCCAGCTAAACATCCATGCACCCATTCATTAACGAACTGCTTACTATGTTCCATTTTCAAGAAGCTTACAGACTAGTAGGGGTGACAATGAAAAAGCATGCCTTGATCTTGCAGTTTGTGAGTTCAAGCCCCGCGTCGGGCTCTGTGCTGACAGCTCAGAGCCTGAAGCCTGCTTCAGATTCTGTGTTTCCTTCTCTCTCTGCCCCTCCCCTGCTCATGCTCTGTCTCTGTCTCAAAAATAAATAAAACATTTAAAAAAAGAAAAAGCATGCCAACATAGCTTGAACATGAAAGTCCTACGCAAAAGGAATGACACAGTTCTACAAACTGGGGTATATAACACACTGAAGGGTCAAGGAATATTTAGGCTAAGGCTTGAAGTATGTGCTGAAGTTCTCCTAGTAAGGGTGAGGACTGGAGAGGCAGATGAGCAAGGCCCAGATGGATCCTGGTGCCTCATGAGATGGACCTCCATCTCTCACCTGGATCCCATCACAGTCTACTCTCCCCCTCGCTCCCTTAGATTCAGCCACACTCCCTAGCTTTCTGTTTCCCCAACAAACCAAGCTCCTTCTTGCCACAAGGTGTTTGTAAGGGCCCATTCCTTCTGTTTTAAGCACTCCACCTCAGTTTTGCACCCTTAACCTTCATATATCAATCAGGCCTCACTTCCATATACTTCCCACAGAGGCCTTCCCTGACCATCCAAACAAAAGTGGCTACTCTCTGCCCCCTCTCCCCTCCCATCCCATCACCCTATTTTACTGCTTTCATGCATAGATCATGATAGAAAATTGTCTTGTTGTTTACCTGTTTATGGTCTATGTCCACCTCTCCTACCCAAGAATGCATGGGACTTTGCCTCTTTCTTTGAACACAGCATCTTTAACAGTATCTGCTGCACAGTATGCCCTCAATAAATACTTGTAGAATAAAAGACTAAATAGATGAATGCATGAGTACAAATGCACCCAGTTGAAGAAGTTCAGTATGGCTGGGGCATAGAGAATGGGGAATGGTGAGACATGAGCCCAAAGGTGTAATAGGGACTAGACCCATACAGTGCTCAAATGCCCTAAGGAAAATGGTTTTTACTCCAAAGGTGATTAGACAATAAGTTCCTACAGTCCAAAGACAGGATTACCAGTTACACAGAGACCAGAGAAATTTGGAAACTGAGAAAAGAGATAAGTTGTCTTCTGATAGGCCCTCCTATTTGAGCTGCTTGTCAGTTTTGTGGGCTGTGAAAGCAAGCTGACCTCTTGCTTGGTGTTTTAGCTTATTGGAGAGGACAAGACATTCTTAGACAACAGACAAAAAGCAGTCCAATGGCAGAGTTGGGAAGACAGATTTCAAGGAGGCTGTAGGGAATCAAAAACCAGTCCAAAGTCTGGCAAGTGGGAGAACATGGAAATGGAGGGTAGAAATTATGAACAGAAGGAGATAGAGAGCAGGATTGGGCAGCACTGCTTGGTGCCCCTTATATGGGATGGGATCTTAAGAACACATGAATGATCGGGCGCCTGGGTGGCTCAGTCGGTTAAGTGTCCAACTTCGGCTCAGGTCATGATATCATGGTTTGTGAGTTTGAGCCCCGCGTCAGGCTCTGTGCTGTCAGTTGAGCCTGAAGCTTGCTTTGGATTCTACACCTCCCTCTCTCTCTGCCCCTCCCCCATTCATGCTCTGTCTCTCAAAAAATGAATAAACGTTAAAAAAAAAAAAAAAGAATACATGAATGAATTTCTATCAAAGATCTCTGAAGCCTGTGTAGGAAACAAAAGGATAAAGAAAGGAGTTGAAGCGAGGGTGCTCAACTCTGCTCCTGGGTCAGAGTAATGATGTAGGAAGAGGCTGGAGGAGGAAGGAGGTGAGAGGCAGGTGGAGGGATGGTGCTGCAGGAGCCTGAGCAGAGCAGAACCACCATGACCCTGCTAGGGGATGAGCACATCCTGACAAGGAAGAGTGCATTTTGCTCACAGAAGACTCATCATCAATGTGATCCAGGGGATGGTCGATGAAACTGGGTGGTTGTAAAGAAAAAAGGGCCAATGACATTGTCAAACCAAACCCTATGGAAGGCAGCATACCCAATACAAAGTATCTTAGGCATCCTATTAAGTAAGCACGTTATACATTCATTTATTTAACTTAACACTTGTAATAGCCCTATGAACTGAGGTTTATTTTTTTTTCAACATATGAAATTTATTGTCAAATTGGTTTCCATACAATACCCAGTGCTCATCCCAAAAGGTGCCCTCCTCAATACCCACCACCCACTGAACTGAGGTTTAAAAAGCATTCCCAGGGCACCTGGGTGGCTCAGTCAATTAAGTGTCCGACTTCAGCTCAGGTCATAATCTCATGTTCTGTGGGTTCGGGCCCCACATCAAACTCTGTGCTGACAGCTCGGAGCCTGTTTTAGATTCTGTCTCTCTCTCTCTGTCCCTCCCCCACTTGTGCTCTGTCTCTCAAAAATAAATGTTAAGAAAAAGTTTAAAAAGCATTCTCAATCTGTACAAGTGACACAGTTAGAAAGTGGTAGAGATGGGATTTGAACCCATGTCTATCTGACTTCAGCCACTAAGCTCTGGGAGGAGAACATAAGGTAAAAGAAACCAATACAGTAGGAAGTAAGGGGGTGAATCAATCAGCTGGCCTGGACATTAGTTGCTTGCACCCCCTTTATCCCATTCCAATGGGTCATTTCTCCTTCCTCTGCCCACAGCCCTAACATTTCTTGGGCATCCACCCCTACCTTGCCTGCAGTCCCTGTGGCCTGGTTCTCAGAAGTGAAGAATGTATCCTGGAGCGGTGCCAATCAGCATGTATATTCCCCGTCCACAGTACGTGATTTAAGGTTCAAATATTATCTAAGCCTGTCTAATCAGAATGCCTCTCTCTGGACAAGAGTTTCTGGACAAGACTCTGGCTCTTTCCTGCTGGACTTTCTTCAGCCAGACGACAGGAGTCCAGGGCTACTGCAGCTATTTTGCCACCAGATCTTTCTTAGATCTGCCAGGAACCTCCACATGGAGCTGAAGAATGAATCCAACCCAAGGGTGGCCAGACCTCAGAGCCTGAGAGAATGACTTGTAATGATACTGTCTGAGCCTTGAACCCAGCATTTCTAAAGCTAGATCTATCCTGAACTTTTCAGTGAAGCAACCAACGAATTCCTCCCTTTCTAAGGTAAATTTGTCTGCATTTTCTGCTGCCTGCAATCAGGAGTCCTACTATACCACATATGTAAGCATCTGCCTATATGGATAATGACAGAAGCATCTGATGAGAATCAAGTTGGGGAGAGACCAAGACCGTTACACAACCACCGGGGCCCCTCACTTAACACAGATGGAGATTTTCCAGTGCAGATCACAAAACTGAAGGAAAGGGAAGATTAAGTACTGCCTAATGAATAATTCTAACTAACCAAATGTCTGAACATCTTATTCTGGGGAAAGAACATTTAGTGAGTCTGGATTTGCTTAGCTGATAATCTCTCAGAAAGTTAAGAGGAAATATTATTCTGCCTTTATTCTGACTCAGAAGGTAGGACAAATTTTTTGGCTTGTTTTGTTTTTTAAGGAAGGAAACTTAGGCAAACATGATTATGGGATTTTAAGAGTTTATTAAGAGAATAAGAAAAATGTTACAAGTTCAGAGAAAAACTAGGGACAATACAATGACCTGAGACCCTAAAAGGGAAGGAAGGCAGCCCAAGAGATAAAGGATGGAGCCCCTCACAAACCAGAATCTGATAGTTAATTATAAAATCTTTAGGTAGGAAAAAGTTAAAAAAAAAAAAAAAAAAAAAAAAAGGCCAAATCTCAGGTAGCAAATTAATCCTGAATGGTTCAAGCAGGACATCACTTTTCAATCACAACACTTCTTCCTGTTAAACCTGGTTTCATTCTCAGGTTATCTTTGACCCAGTGCCCTCGTCAGTCATGATGAACTGAACAAAGATGGAACACAAGAAAGAATTCATTTGCCATTGCTGGTCTAAAGAAGCCAGTACAGGGGCGCCTGGGTGGCTCAGTCAGCTAAACGTTTGACTTCAGCTTAGGTCATGATCACACGGTTCGTGCGTTCGACTCCTGCCATCAGGCTCTGTGCTAACAGCTAAGAGCCTGGAGCCTGCTTCAGATTCTGCATCTTTCTCTTTATGCCCCTCACCCCCCTCAAAAATAAACATTAAAAAAAAATTTTTTTTAATAATAAAGAAGCCAGTATAACAACACAGGCATCTCTCAGAGCTCAAGTTATAAAAGGACATGCACAAGAAATGGAAGCTGGCGCACAAAAATCAAGCACAGATCTATAGTGGAATGGGCCCACAGGAATGATGGCAAAAAGGGCAGAGTCTGGAAGGAGCTGAAGATGGTTTATTTAAAGCAAAACAAAAGCAAACTTTTTCTTTTTCTTAAAATTAAAATGAGGGGCACTTGGGTGGCTCAGTCATTTAAGTGTCTAACTCTTGATTTCGAGTCAGGTCATGATCTCACAGTTATAAGATCAAGCTGCACATCAGGCTCTGTGGTGGGCGTGAACCCTGCTCAAGATTCTCTCTCTCCTGCAATCACAATTCTGGACTTAAAGACATATTACAAAGCTATAATCATCAACACAATATGGTACTGTCACCAAAAAAGACACTTAGATCAATGGAACAGAATAGAGAACCCAGAAATGGACCCACAAATGTACAGCCAACTAATCTTTGACAAAGCAGGGAAGAATATCCAATGGAACAGAGTCCCTTCAGCAAGTGGTGTTGGGAAAACTGGACAGCGACATGTAGAAAAATTAACCTGGACCACTTTCTTACACCATACACAAAAACAAACTCAAAAGGTATTAAAGACCTAAACATAAGACAGGAAGCTATCAAAATCCTAGAGGAAAAATCAGGCAACAACCTCTTTGACCTCGGCCGCAGCAACTTCTTACTCAACATGTCTCCAGAGGTAAGGGAAACAAAAGCAAAAATGAACTATTGGGACCTCATCAAGATAAAAAGCTTCTGCACGGCAAAGGAAACAATCAGCAAAACTCAAAGGCAACCAACAGAATGGGAGAAGATATTTACAAACAACATATCAATAAAGGGTTAGTATCCAAAATCTATAAAGAACTTATCAAACTCAGCACCCAAAAAACAAATAATCCAGTGAAGAAATGGGCAGAAGACATGAATAGACACTTTTCCAAAGAAGACATCTAGATGGTTAACAGACACATAAGAAGATGCTCAACATCACTCATCATCAGGGAAATACAAATCAAAACTACAATGAAATACCACCTCACACCAGAGAATGGCTAAAATTGACAACTCAGGCAACGACAGATGTTGGCAAGGATGCAGAGAAAGAGGAACCCTTTTGCATGCCAGTGGGAATGCAACTTGGTGCATTCACTCTGGAAAACAGTATTGAGGTTCCTCAAAATATTAAAAGTATAATTACCCTCAACCCAGCAATTGGACTACTAGGTATCCAAAGGATACCTAGGACTACTAGGTTATCCAAAGGATAAGGACTACTACCTTATCCAAAGGATACAGGTGTGCTGTTTTGAAGGGGCCCATGCACCCCAATGTTTATAGCAACACTACCAACAATAGCCAAAGTATGGAAAGAGCCCAAATGTCCATCAACAGATGAATGGATAAAGATGTGGTTTATATATGCAATGGAGTATTACTCAGCAATCAAAAAGAATGAAAGCTTGCCATTTGCAACAACATGGATGGAACTAGAGTGTGCTATGCTAAGTGAAATTAGAGAAAGACAAATATATGACTTCACTCATATGTGGAATTTAAGATACAAAACAGATGAACATAAAGGAAGGGAAGCAAAAATAATATAAAAACAGGAAGGGGGACAAAACATAAGAGACTCTTAAATACAGAGAACAAACTGAGGGTTGCTGCAGGGATTGTGGGTGGGGGGATGGCTAAATGGGCAAGGGGCATTAAGGAAGACACTTGTTGGGATGAGCACTGGGTGTTATACGTAGGGGATGAATCACTGGATTCTACTCCTGAAATCATTATTGGACTATATGCTAACTTGGATGTAAATTTTAAAAATAAATAAATAAATAAATAAATAAATAGGATCATACCAAAAAAAAAAAAAAAGAATTAAAATGAAGAAGGGGAGGGCTTTAAAAGAATATGATTAGATGTAAGTATCTCTGCCTGGGGCAGATGATGTAGTATAAATAAAGGCAAATTCTTTAACTTCTAGATTGAGTTCCATAACTTCATCAAGAAGAATGATCTTCTTCATGAAAAAGAAAACAACCTTAGTTAAAAGAGACTAAAAGTCCAAGATGGAGAAGAAGATGGGAAAGACCCAGCCATCAGGACCCCAGGGCCTCAGGGAACTCAGAAACAGGCTCAGGAAATCTCTCAGGTGATGTCTGAGAAATCAAAGAGAACAGGAAAAAGGCCAGAATATTAAAGACTGGCAAACAGCATCCTGTTCTGTTAACCACAAGACTGGACAGCCTGCAAGCAACCTCTGCAAGGGACCAAGCCACATCCTAACCTGAGGATATCTCACAGCACACAGGGAAGGAAGCACCGAGAGAAGGCAAACAACTCAGCAGAAAAATGGGCAGAGGAAAGGTAGAGGCAGTTCAGTGGAGGGGAAATACAAGTAGCCAAAAAACAGAAAAGATCCCCAGCATCGTGGAGACATACACTGAAATACTATTTAACTACACAGCAGCTCAGCAAAATATTTTAAATCTTAATATCTACTGGCAAAGATGTGGGTAGTGGACTATACAGCTTTCTTTAAACTGCATCTTGGTGTACCAATTAAAATTAAAAATACATTGTATTTTGACCCAGCAACTTGAAAGACTCACACATGCAGACGCTTGTAGAAGGTTTTTCATTGCAGGCCTATTTATAATAGTAAAAGATGAGAAAAAATAAACCATTAAGGTTTGGAGCATTATGGTCTTATAAAACACCATATACAACAGTCCAAAGTAAAGCTGATCCACATACACTGATATAGATTTTCAAGATATCATTCGTGCTTTAAAAAAACACAAAAGAAACACATATTTCTTTAAGTGCATATATGTATATAAATGAATTTAAGTGAAGTTAAAAAGGATGCCCATTAACCTGATAACAGAGATTACCCTAGGAAGGTAATTAAGGATATTTTGTCTTTACTCTTTGCATTTTTTATAATAAAAATATCATTTATTGTATAATTTTATTTAAAATGTGTGTATATACATACATATATGTATATGTATATACATACATACATATATGGTTTTTTTAAGGATGAAAAACAAAAACTAAGAAACAGCATTAGGAACCAGCATGTGCACTAGGAATAAGACGTATCAAAGAAACACCAATGTTGGGGCACCTGGGTGGCTCAGTTGGTTAAGCATCTGACTCCTGGTTTCAGCTCAGGTCATGATCTCACAGTTCTTGAGTTCAAGCCCCGCACTGGGCTTCATGCTGACAGTGCAGAACCTACTTAGGATTCTGTGTCTCCCTCCCTCTCTGCCCCTCCCCTACTCACTCTGTCTCTATCTCAAAATAAATAAATAAAACTTAAGAAAAAAAAAACTGGAAAAAACTAAAAAGAAATACCGATGTCACTGTAAACAGAGTGCCCACAGGCTAATGGCAGATGCTTTCACATCATCATCATGGACACAATAGACAAATGCAGGCTGCATGACAATGTTAGGAGGTAGAGTCAGATTTGACTGAACACCTGCAGTTACTGATTCAGGGTCTATGTGGGAACTTCCAGCATAGTCATTCATCCTGTCCTATCTAACACATTCATTCATTCTTTCACTCGCTTATTCACTCAACAGACATTTAACGGCTTACTCTGTGTCAAGTGTGCAGAAGATACAAAGACAATCCCTCCCTGAAGTCCAGGATGCTGAGAAGTATACAGAAGGTGGGGAAAAAAAAAAAAAAAAAAAAAACCAGCGTGGGAAATGCTTGACTGAGGTATTATGGAAGCTTCAAGAGTAGGGCCAGACCCCAGGCTGGCCCCTTGAAGGAGGTCACACTACACCTTCTGTTTGCTTCAAGAAAGACGGCATGAAGCTAGGAAGTACCACTAATACCAAAAGTCACATACACGTGAGTTGGAAAAGGTTGACAAGCTATAACACGCCATGTGAAATCCATTTACAGTCACTAAAAAAATCCCACCTTTAGGTTGCCGGAGAATAACCTTTTATTTTGAGGCCTCACTGACAGACCATACTCAAAGAGGCCTCTGAACACAGCAACGTGTTCAGATAGTGGAAAATGGGGGGCACATGAGTGGCTCAGTCGGCTAAGCATCCAATTTCAGCTGAGGTCATGATCTTGCAGTTTGTGAGTTTGAGCCCCACATCGGGATCTGTGCTGTCAGCATGGAGCCCATTTCAGACCCTTTCATTCCCTCTCTCTGCCCTTCCACCGCTCATATTCTTTCTCAAAAATAAACAAACATTAAAAAAGAAAAAAAGAAAAAAAATGGGCCCATGTCAGATGAGGACTCGCTAAAGGCACATCCTGACTTTTCTAGGGTTACCTTATTTCTCTGAGCCCCTGACTCCACTCATAGTCCTCCTGTGCTTTCTCTCAAGGAATCACCCACAGCCAAAAGACTCAGGAATTTCAAGATCCCTGATTGTACCCTTGGTTTGTCCACTTGAGGAAAGGGGTGACTGGACAATAGCTGCCCAGCTAGCCTCAGCAACATGGTGGTCACTCTTTGGCACATTTTCAGTTTGTAAGGTCTTTCTTGTCTGTCTCTCCCTTTCCCAATCTGGTGCCCCAAGGCTGTCCATCTCACCACACATCAGAGAAGGAAAAATGAGAAATACACACACGCCAGGTTCCAGGGCTCCATATCCCAAGCAGTCACTTCCCGCCCCCAGGCCTTGGCATTTCTCTGCTCAACAAAGAGAGGTCCAGATAACTTCTGCGGGACCTTACCATGTATGCATTATCTTTCCAACAGAATTCATTGTTAAATAGGACTTCAAAGAAAGGGCAGGGCTTAATACAAGTGAATGAATGGTGGAATTTGGAGCACCTAAGAGTTCTTATCTGGATCCCCATCCTAGTGTGAGAAGTGCTCTGACAGGGACCCTCCATTGGGACTGACCTCTTTAGTGATGATCGAGACAGCACCTGTGCGGCCTGGTTCATGGCCCGGACCCAAGCATTCATGTCCTCCTGGGTGTCGGCACTGAAGTAATAGGTCCTCATGCCTGACTGCTCGGCCTGAGAACCCCCTGTGGAGCTATTATAGATGAGTGCTCGCATCCCCGTGTGCACAGCCTGTAAACATGAGGCAGAAACAAAGGTCAGAGAGGTCAGTGCACATTTCACTTCTGGGAGCAAAAACAAGAAGACACTCTGGCCATGTTCTTCCCTCTTCCATATTAAAAGCCCAAGTACCACCCAGCTTGTTCCCACACCTAGAAAACATCACAGCTAGATTCCCCTTTCCTGGTACAGTCAGACCCAGTGATAGCTGTGTCTAGTCCCCATGGTCAAAGCCAGGCAGCTGCACCTATTCCTACTTATCTTACTCCTGCTTAGGGAGGGCCACACAGTCAAGGCTTGGGTGAGAAAGAGTTTTTCAAAACCCTCATTCTGTAGAAGCAGACTCTCTGGAATCCTTGTCTTGGCTCTTCTGAAGCACGCAATTACTGGAATTGAGCCAAAAATGAGCAATAACAGCAAGTGGCTTGGTGCAGATAGTCACTGTGCCTCACCACTCGGGCATGACATGTGATGAGTGCCCATCAACACTGCTGCTCTTCTGGCTCTCCAAAGAGGCACTACAAAGTTTGACAGAGCTAACATTTGACTGAAAATCCTTGCACACCTACTATGTGCTAGGAAGCCTCAAAGTGCTTTCACATGTATCCTTGCAAAGAGTCCGTGAAGAGGTAATGGAAATGATCACTAAAAAGTAACCAGGATGGGTACAAACAAGAGGAAACACCAGTTTCTCTCCACTGTGTTCTGATAAGTAGGGGCCTGTCTTAAAGTTGTAATGAAGGGGCGCCTGGGTGGCTCAGTCGGTTGGGCGGCTGACTTCGGCTCAGGTCATGATCTCGCGGTCCGTGAGTTCGAGCCCCGCGTCGGGCTCTGTGCTGACAGCTCGGAGCCTGGAGCCTGTTTCCGATTCTGTGTCTCCCTCTCTCTGACCCTCCCCCGTTCATGCTCTGTCTCTCTCTGTCTCAAAAATAAATATTTAAAAAAATAAAAAATAAAAAAAAATAAAGTTGTAATGAAAAACCTCATCAAATCTACATAGGAAGATGGTATAAAAAGGAAGACCAAAAAAAAAAAAAAAATAGAGGAAGATCAGCAAATCTGATCAGTGCCTGTTATGTGTCTCCTGGTTACTTCCAGGACTTTAATCTCATTTTAATTCCAATAGCTCTGAGAGGTAGTGACAGAATTTGTACTTTACAAATGTGGCAGATGAGGGTCTGAGATGTTAAGTAACTTTCCCAGATCTCCATGCCCAGTAATGGATTCCTCAGAGTATTTAATATTACCTGGCATCATTTATTTTATACACTAGTTTGCTTATCATCTGTCTCTTCCCTCCAGAATATAAACTCCATTACAGCAAGGACTTTATCTGTCACTACGGTATCCCCAGGAACAGTGCCTGGCACCTAGTAGGTACTTAATAATTGTTTGTGGAATAAACGAAGAGTTGGAACCAGGATTTGTACATAAGTCTATCTGACTCCAAGCCCAAGCTTCTCTATATAATGCTCCTAGGTCCTGCCCAGATATTAGCATGATTACACAGATCACTGGTCCAAAAATGTGGATCCAGAAAGAAAGGCAGACCCCATGAAAGGATAAGCCAGAGAAAACAAAATGAAAGAACCAATTAGGAGCTGAAAAATGACATGCTCCTAGAACCACTAATGGTCACAGATGAAAACTCTCTGATAAACTGTCGACATTTGCTTCTGTGACCCACCCTAACATCTAGGTCCAAAATGCATATTAATTATGGATCTGCTACTAATATTGACATACTTGAATCTATCCAGCTAGTTCCAAGAGAGTACAAGCAAACTTAGCCTGCAGGTAAGGGTCCCTACAGTGACCAAAGCAAACCTGATTTCCTTCCTTGCATGTTTAAGGGATTATCCACTGTCCCAGATTCCTCCTGTTTTAGCAGGTGGACACGTGGCAGTGAGAACAGAATGAGAAGGAACTTATTGTGTCTGTCAATCAGCAGAAAGTCTTGGAAAAGCTCCCCCATGCAATGACCCCATAAGATCTCTGATACCTCCTCCCAGACTTTCTGCCCAGTCACAGGTGGGACAGGCACCCACCCCACCAGACACAAGGCCACTCACAAGCATAGCTAGCCCTCAAGGGTATGATAGATAGAGCATGTTCCTGCTATACTAGTGTTTGTGGAGCCAGCCTTGTCTAGGAAATCAACACGGGACACCCTTCAAACAGGGGGACTTGGCGTGTGTGTTCACAAATGGACCTTGGGAGTTAGATCCAGCATTACAGAGGAGCTAACATGATTACAACCTCAGTCACTAATCAAACTGCCAATATGTGCTGTATCCAGCTGCCCTTGGCTCTAACCAACAGGTTCTTAGCCACATTCTGCCTGTGATTGGGCATAAACGATGTATTTACTGCAAAAGTGAGAAGTGCAGGGAGTTGGCCACGTGACCCAAGTCCAAAGTGCCCTGAGCCAGAGGAAGATGCCAAAACCAAGATGATGAGAAGCCTCTTCACCCCTTCCTAGTCTTATCTCAAAGATGTTCCCTTCCCCTCTGCTCTTCACTTTCCAAACAACAGTCCTATTGGGCAACTTTGCATGACCGAATGGAAAACTTTAGGCTATAGCTAAAGGAAATGGAGATGTATGCAAGGACGATTTTACCTCAAAAACTTAATCCCCCTGGGATAGGACTGTTCTCCTGGCCCTTAGGACCTTGGTCTTGATCCGGCACTAGAGATAAAAGCTAGAATGCTCACACTCCAAGCCCCCAGCATCAGCCTTTAGAACATAGAGGCCTAGGTGAGGAAATGTAGGAGCACTCCAAAGGCCAGGGCCCATCAACTGACTCATTCTCTAACTCATTCATTCAACAATAATTTATCATTGATTATTTATGTGAAAGGTACTGTACCAGAAATTGAAGCAACAGCCTTAATCAACGTCAAGATAGTTTACAATCACATAAGAAGAGAAAGACTACGGACAAAAAAACTACAATTGTTATAAGCATCGTCAAGAAGTTCAGGATGCTATGAGAGAGGACATCAGGGGAACCTGGCCTGACCTGGAGAAGGAATTACCTATGGAAGTGACATTTAAGCTTCCTTCTACATAGTAAGCAGATATGTTAGTAAAAGTAGCACAGTGGGATGTGTGGGACCCCAAGACAGACAAGAGTATGATATATTCAAGGATGAGGCCGGCATGCCTGACACAGAGAAAAGGAGAGAGCAGGATGAAATGAGGCCACTGGAGCTGGCAGGGTCAGGTCACCGGGGCCACGTGGTCACGTTAGGGTTTTGTCTCATTTTCAAGAACAAGGAGAAGCAATTAAAGAGTTCGAGCTGGGGAGTGGCAAGATCAGATTTTTGTCTGGAAAAAACCACTCTGGCTGCAGTCTGAAGAGGTCAGAGTTGAGCTGGGGCAGATGAGGGGATAGGGGGCAGGACACCACTACAGAAGTATAGGTGAGAGATGGTGGTGGGGGGCTGAGAAGGAGAGGAGCGCCCAGTGTCTGGACAAAACTAGCAGGTAATATTGGCAGGACCTGGTGATGAACTGGACAGGAGAGCTGAGAACCGCAACTGTCAAGGATAAGACTGTCAGGTTTCTGACTTACGCAGACTGTGGTGCACATTTATTGACATTAAGAAGGAACTCCTGGTGCCCAACCTTTGGGCTATGAGCAGCACAGTGAACTGGGTAAGAGCTCAGGCCCTGGAGTTAGCCTGACGTGCATGGTGAGCCTGGCTTCTTACCCCGGAGCAACCTTGGGCAAGCTGCTCAATCTCTCCAGGCCTCCATTTCCTCATCTTTAAAATGGGTGGGTGATGATGGTACTTACCTTTTAAGGCTGTGTGGGCACTAAATGAGATAATGCACATATGGAACTTACAGCACAGCCTACCATTTTTAAGGCTCAAAAGATGTTAATTGATGTTATTATAGGACTAGTCACTTGAGTAATCTAAGGTGACTGACTGAATGAATTTTCTAGAAACTTTGAAAGACCCTTTTCTGCCCTCTCTAACTCTGCCCTCAGGTCAAGATCTCACAGTTCACCAGTTGGAGCCCCGTGTCAGGCTCTGGGCTGACAGCTCAGACAAAGCCTGGAGCCTGCTTCGGATTCTGTGTCTCCCTCCCTCTCTGCCCCTCCCCTGCTCATTTTCTCTTTCTCTCTCTCTTTCTCTCTCTCTCTCTCTCTCTCTCTCTCTCTCAGAAATAAACATTTAAAACAATTAGAATATAAGCTCCATGAAGGCAAGGACTTTGTGCTTCTCATTGTTCTATCCCTAGCATCTATATCCTACCAGGTAGAACAGTGGAGTTCAGTGAAAGTTGGGTGAATATAAGTAAGTGAAAAACCACATCTTGGCTGGCCTTTAGCCAGAATCTAAAGTGGGGGTCTTAATCTTTTGGGGGGCATGAACCCTTTGGACAGTTTCATAAATCCTAAGAACCCTTCTCAGAATGTTTCTAAGTATTCAAATAAAATAAATATGCTATACTGAAATACAGTTACCAAAATTTTCTTAAATGTGGTATAGTGATATAGGTGCTTCTTTAATAATTCATTATATAAGAAATGTAGTAATAATTATTGTCATTTCAAAGTGGCAATGAGCATAATGCTATTTCAAGATATTTACAACAGTCGTAATGTGATATGAAGATCTCTCTGGTTACTAGGGTGACCAAGGCACAGCTGCTATGGATACCTGTTGTTGCCTGCTTTCTTAATCAAAGAAAACATTGTAAGTTAAAAAAAAGATGTGATTTATCCATTGACTCTTGGGGGTCTGTAGAGCTCAGGTCAGGAAACCTTGGTCTTGAGGGAGGAAGAATGGCTCAAAGGGAGTAATAAAGGCTTTTCTCCCCATTGAAAATCCTTGGACCCTTAGCCGCACAGGGATGTTTTTTGCTCCAGATCCTGGATCCGAGGGGCAAGCCTGCTCAGAGGTGACCAGGAGGTGAAGGGTGGCTGCACATCCAATAGGAGCTGTTTGGGGAGGAGCGCCAGGTGAGCTAACAGAGCATAAAAGGCCTGTGTCCATCTAGCACCAGCCTTCCTGGTAATGCACAGGGGCTGCCAGGCTGCAGGCACAGTCGAAAAAGAAAGACAAGGAAAGGTCCATATAACCTTTCTGGCAGTGCCTACCATTACAGATACTCTCCACAATCTCAAGCAAGGTGCCCTAGCAACAGTCAGAGAATTTCAGATATGAAAAGAACTCACATCAGAGACAGGTGTAAGGCCCAGAGCACAAAACACTATGCATTCTTCAGTATACCCAGTAACATGGATGCTGTACTGCCCAAGGGGTCCACTTTCTGGCCCCTAAAAGAACAATGCTTCAACCCAAAGGAAAGGGAACTCTTTTGCACGAAGGAAACCACAACCCTCTGTGGAGAACCAGCTGAAAACCACTAGACTTGTCTGCAGTAGCTTTTCTCTGCTCTCAGACCCTGAGGATCCCCACAACAGGGAAATCCCACCCCACCCCCGACCAAACACACGCATGCCTTCTATCTCTGAGACAAAAGATTTAGGGAACACTCTTGGTGAAGTCTTTCTAAGAAAAATTTTTTTTCAAAAAGAGAAGAATCTATGACACATTAAGGATGTTTTTCTAAATCTGTTTTCACACCTCCCAGTGAAGTGTTAAGATGAAATATATATAGTTACAATCAGTTACTTTGACCATATTTCAAAAGCTGTCCTAAAAAATTACATACATTATCCTGTTGGCCTAGTAGCAAAAACACTGAACCCCAGAAAGGAAGGCTTTCTGAGTAAGACTTTTAGGCTGCAAAGGACCAGTCTGAAACCCACCGAACACAATGTTTTCAAAGCCAGTCATCAGCAGGAGAGGCTTCTGAACCAATAAAGAGAAGAGTATTCCTAAAATGACAACAATGAACATTAGTTCAAATCACTTTCCACCTCCTGCCATGTGTGTGCAGGAGGTGACCAAAATCAGACGTGGAAGAAAAGCAGAGAGAAAGAAAAAGAAATTGTCTTCCCTCCCTTTACAATGCAATTGAAAGAGAATAGAGTTCATGTTCAAGTTCTGTCACCATCATCTCCCAGCTTTGTGACTTTGAGCAAGTTTCTTAAGCACTCTAATCCTCATGTTCCTAAGCTATAAAATGAAGCTAATAATACTGGCCTCACCCATTGGCTCTCCACAACATTAAATGAGCTTCAACCCACAGCAACTCTGGAGTCATCAGGGATAGTGACAGTCAAGGGAAAGAGAGGGACAGCTCAAACCTGGCAATGGACAAAGCTGAAGCATCAGCCCGGAAAAGAAAGGTAAAAGATGAGACTGATTTTCCAACCACCACCCCCACAATGGACTCCCAGTCAAGACACTGATGCAGATTATTACCTTCCAGTGATACCATAGACACCATATACCAATGCTTTCTTTAACCCTTACAGAGAACAGTGGCTGTGTTATCATGTGCTTTTCCATGATCCTTCAACGATCTCTGGCTGGCAAACTTGACCTCTGTTCAACGTCTGCTTTAGTACCCACCATCTAGTACTCATCTTATACCTTCAACATGGGAATAGCAAAGCTACATGAGTAGTGGGGGCAGGAGCCACTACCCCACTTGAAAGGCTCATCATTGCCCTGCATCCTGAGCAGTGTGAGAGGGCATTCCCCGTGGCTACTAGCACCAAAGGCTGCTGCTTCAGTGCTGAGACTTCCACTCAGCTGTCAGTAAAGTATAACTTCAACACTCCCCCATCCTCACCATCCCTGGAGGACCCAAGAAACAGCATCAGTGAAGGAATGTGTGGAGGTCGCTAAAGGAGATGGCCTCAGGATTCCCCAGATTTGGGCTTGACCACCACCTTCCTGGAGCCTCCACACCTGGCTCTGAAGATGCTAGAGGGTGTAAAGGACTGCCATCAATTATCATTGCCGCACTCACTCCACATGGCATGGTGACAAAGTAGAAAGGGGGTTCTACTGTTGAAGGGATTTCCCTTGGGATCCAGAGGGATTTTTCCGGGATCCAAAAAATAAACCAAATTTGATTCTACTTGCTTTTCAACAAGATAAAGTGGACAAACTCAAAAACCCTTCAACATGAGCCACTGACCCTGAATATAGGTCTTCATAATATAATTGATGTAAGTCCATTATGAGGGACCATCACTTGCACTACGTGGCTGGATACTAGTTAGACTGGCTGATTACAGTGATAAGAACACATGAGGAGGAACCCATATGCAATCACAGGACTAGCAGTGAGAGGAAAAGAGGGGTCTGAACACTTGAGCAAGGGTGGGGGACTCAGAAGCTCAGATACAAATGAAAGCACTTGTGATGCTATTCTTGTTTAAAGAATTTATAACTTTGTTAACATGCACCTGAAGTGCTCTAGCTTCTTAACTTCTCCTTTCCCCCCACAGAAAACAACTGCTTTTATGAAGCCATTTTTGGGAACACAAAGTTTCTTAGGGTGGAATTGCTGCACTAGATGGGAAGGGGCAGTACCTTAAAGGAATACTTGCGACTTATACGGTCCTCAGGGGCCACAGGCGAGATCACATAGCTGGGCAGAGGGATGCTCCCAAGGACAGCTTCTTCTCGGCTGTCTTTGAATGGAAAAAAACACATCAGAATAACCTGCTGTGGTACCTTCCTTGGGTTGGTCCATCCCACTGCCCCAGTTCAGGGTTCCAAGTGTCTTCCCAGGACTACTGCAATCACTGACTGTCCACTCAGGTGCCCCCTGGAGACCTTTGTGCTAATGCTGGAACGACACAGGTGAAACAGACAGAGGCAGAGGCAGGCATGTAAACGTGCTCAGCACCACCTGCTAACTCCTGAAATACAACAGTTTACAAAATGCTGTGGGAACACAGAGGCAGAAGTGGCACACAGTCTGGGGAAGTGGAGAAGGCTTCAGAAGGCAACATTTAAAGTGTTTTAAAGGATGGGGAAGGGCCTTCTGTGAGGAGCAAACCTCACAGGCAAAGTTAGAGCACGTGCAAAACATCCTACCTTCTACATCTATTTTCTTCCTCTTCTAAACCATCTTCATTATAGAGGTAACTTCCTAATGATAGAGTTGGTCCTGTCGCTCTCCTACTCAAAAGCACTTGCTGCCTGCTCACTGGATGCAAAATGAAACCCAACTTCCTCTGCCTGGTGTCACAGCCCTCTTGCATTTTGGTCCTTACTCACATCCTGAGCCTTCTTTCCTAGTATGTCCTGCATGCAAAATTCACTCAGGCCTCACAGGTCTGTCATTCCACCTTCTTCTGCTTCTAGAACTTTATTCAACTTGTCTCCTCTGCTTGAAATGTCCATCTCCCCCATACGCAGAAGCAAAGCTCTACCCATCTTTACAAGCCCAACTCAAATCCCATCTGTTCTAAAAACCCTCCTTAAATTCTCCAAATATGGAATTTCTTGCTCCCCCTGAATTGCTTAAGCACACTGAATGCCTTCTAAAGCACCTAACACAGACTAGTCTGTCTTAAAAGTAAACTCTCTCTTCCTCCATGTTTCGAGCCTTACTTCTTTCTCACTATTGCACAGCCCCTAACTCTATGTGCTGGGGCTCCATAAATGTTCATGTGGTCAACTCAACTCACCAGCTGCCCATCCAATATAAATATAGTAGGGGATAGATCCAGACAGCAGGTTACAAAATACAATGATTTATCTGTACTTCCCACCTCTCCAGATTGTGTCAAAGGTATACCTATGTCCTCAAAAGGGTAGAAGCTAAGACAACTCCAGACTTGGAGACCCTAAGTAGCAGACAAACTGGATCCTATTTATTTTAACTCAACAAATGGCACTTCCAGTGCAGGGACTGGTATAAAATGAAGTGGCCAACCACCCACATATGTAAAAGTGAACACTCTGGCAAGTAGATACGTTCTAAATTAGCTCAGGCCACTGGTCCAGTCACTAGATTTGAGAACATAACCACCTGTTATCACCTCACCACCCCCTCCAGCACAAAGAGCCCTTGGTGGCCCTAGCTGCAGCTCACCTTTATAGTAAAACAAGCAATAATCGGCAAGCACAAACCACCTCCTTTTCCACAGCCTCATCCCAGAACTGTCCTGCAAAGCAAAGCAAACTACTCAGACAATATGTGAGCACACTATTCCCCCTTCCCAATCATGCACGACATGATGCTGCAACCGAGACTTACCCATATCCACTCTTTCATCCAATAAATTAATGAATTAATGAATTTTTATTGCATGGCCATTTTTTTATAGGACATGAAAATTTAGATTCAATGATGGTTTATCCCAAGGAAGTTTTATGTATGTCTTGGAAACAAATTAATGTAAGTATCCTTCTTTTAGAAAGGAAGATATGGATTCAAAAATACAGTTCTTCCATGAAAGAAATAAGCTTTTGGGGAGCCTGGGTGGCTCAGTCCATTAAGCGTCTGACTTCAGCTCAGGTCACCATCTCAAGGTTCGTGGGTTCGAGTCCCCGTGCCAGGCTTTGTGCTGACAGCTCAGAGCCTGGAACTGCTTCGGATCCTGTGTCTCCTCTCTCTGCCCCTCTCCCACTCGCACTTTGTCTCTCTCTCTCTCAAAAGCAAATAAACATTAAAAATAATAATAATTAGGGGCGCCTGGGTGGCTCAGTCGGTTAAGCGTCCGACTTCGGCTCAGGTCATGATCTCGTGGTCCGTGGGTTCGGGCCCCGCGTCGGGCTCTGTGCTGACAGCTCAGAGCCTGGAGCCTGTTTCAGATTCTGTGTCTCCCTTTTTCTCTGACCCTCCCCTGTTCATGCTCTCTCTCTGTCTCAAAAATAAATAAATGTTAAAAAAAAAAATTTTTTTTAAATAATAATAATTAAAAAACAAAAGAAATCAGCTTTTAACAAAAAGGAAGCTATTTATTTACTTGGGTGCTATTCTGTAAAAATATTTATGCTGATGAGAAAATTTATTTACATAGTATGGAACAAAGGAATTTAAGTTAGCTAATTAATCATTGAGGCAAAGTTCTCATTTGATGGAGTTCAATTCTCGATCATAAGGGGCTGATTTTGTCATGGATTTGCCTTCCACTCAGTGTAAAAAGACTTGGATTATCTTGCTATCTAATCATCTCATACTGTGAATCTATTTTTACTCATCTAAAATCTAAATCAAGGGGCGCCTGGGTGGCTCAGTTGGTTAAGCATCTGACTCTTGGTTTCGGCTCAGGTCATGATCTCACAGTTCATGGGTTTGAGCCCTGTATCAGGATCTGCACTGATAGCACAGAGATTCTCTTGGGATTTTGTCTCCCTCTCTGCCCCGCCCCTACTCACACACATTCTCATGCCCTCTCTCTCTCTCAAAATAAACTTTAAAATAAAATAAAAATACATTTATTAAAAATATTTTAGGTGATTGTGAAAATTCTAAAAAAACTAGGCCAGAGCAGGAAAATAGTAGTGTTGCAAGGTCCGTTTTCTCCCAAATCTAGGAAAATTCCAGAACTTGCTTTTAGCTGTTAAAACTGTTTTCCTTCTGCAAAAGTTTTCAACAAGTTTAAACTTTAAAAAAGTAACAAAGTTATTACAGTTTCTAAACCTAAGCACAAGATGAAGTTTGTTCATTCTCTACTTACTAAAGTGCTAAAAACAAATTTAACTTGCTGAATTCATACATTTCTTGGTTATATGTTCTGCACTAACCACGTTATCTCTAAGATCTTGCTTTATTTGGAAAACTCCTCTCCATCCTTCCACACCTAGTGCAAATGTCACCTCCTCTGGGAAGCCTTTCAGGACTCCCCCCAAAGAGAGCTACATTCTCTGTGCTGTGTGTCCATAGTACTCCACACAGGTCGCTGTTAGAGTTCCAGCACAGCCACAGTGGGGGCTGGGGAGAAGAATTACTTATAGCCCTTTCCCTCTCCCTCCACATTTCAAAGGAGCATGCTTTTGTTCAATGGGGATGAGGATGCAGATGGGAAAGCCAAGTTACTCAGGTAAAAGAGATGGGCAGAGAGGCAAGGAAAGAGACACAGCCATGAGGGGAAAGGGTACCATTGAGAGAGGTGTCAGCACAGTGTCTGACAGAGGAGGCTGGAGAGCTATGGGAGTTACCAAGGGGAGACTGAGGGAGATAGATTTCAAGGGGACTTCTAGGGATTTCTTCTGTGTGGCGTGCAACATAATGCCCTCCTCTGTCTTCTTGTAGAGCCTTTAGTAAAAATCCACATCATTCCCCTTGGTGTTTGATGTGTGTTTTTCGGATGGTATGATATGTGAGAGACTGAGGGCAATAATAGGACAGGTGAGAGATGTGTCTGTTTTGGGGTGAGGAGGCAATGAGCTGGATTTGGCTGATTTGGAATCTGAGGGGCTAGGGGAGCTAGATATGTATGCTAGACTAAGGGAGAGGAAAAGATGGGGTTTTTCAGCCAAATGATAACAAAGGCAAGTGCCGGCAGGGGATTGGCAGGAAGGCTAGATTTGTGTGACCCACCCACACTAGTGCTTGGGTCCCAGGGCAGCCAGTAGCACTGGGGGCCCATGTGGTCAAGTGGGTTTGGGGAGGCAAGGTGTAACCACTGAGCAGACAAACCTGCTTCAGATGAACTCAGGAAGAGAGAGCTTATTAGGAGTCTATTTGCAGCTCCCAGGGGCCAAGATAAGGAAGACAATCAGCAAGAGTCATTCCCCTCCCTCACTCTCCCTTCCCAGTCTCCTCACCTGCTTGTGCAGCCACCCCCTCACCACCACCGGAACATTGGGGTTCCTCCGGATGGCCTGGTCCCTCTTCCCAAAGCTGTGGACTTTATTGCTGGACTTCATGATCTAGGAAAAAGCAGACTTGAATTCTAGCAGCAGGGGAAATTATGGAGTCACAAAAAGCACCTGCATGATAAGAGAGCTGCGGGCTCCTCCGCCTTACTCCAAGCAGCAGCACCTTGATTGAAAGAGACTGGAATAGGTGGGCACATGGCCACAGCCCTGTGCTGTGATTTAATTGCTGTGATTCAATTAAAAGGCGAATCCAGGCCCTAGCAAGCTTCCCATCCGGCTCACAGAGAAAAAACATTTAAAGGGATTTTTCAATCAACTTTCACCAGCAGCTATTGGTCCTAATATGTCCTAGTCTTTCTGGAGCAAAGCTACTTTTCAGTCACAAATTTTGCCAATTTCCAGACATCTACCCCTTCCTATCTGGGTGCAGTCCTTAGCACTCACCCCTTCTCTGCAATGCCTGTTCTCTTCCCTGTTCCTCAATGCTCCCACATCTCACCTTTCCTCAGGACCACCTGTCACAAATCTCACCAGGCAGTCTCTAACACACCTGTGAACAGAGGCATGGCCCTCCCAAGACAAGCCAGAAAAATGAAGAATGCACACGGGGACCTAGGTGTCAATCCTGGTTCTGCCAGCAATCACCTGTTTTCTTGGACAAGTGACATAACCCCAACTGGTTTCCATTTCCTGATCTGTCATTTGGGGAGGATACTTCTTACAAGCCTCCCTCACAAAATAATAGTGACAGTCAGTGGGCATCTGCAAAATAGTAAAGGGTGGAAGGAAGGAATGAGTGGCCAGGAGCTCACCTTGGGGCCAGGTTTGGCCTCCACGGTCGACGTGGTTCCAGCTGTGGATGTTTCACTGACCATGCTGGACGGTCTTTGGTTTCTCTCTTGCTTCGACATATGTGGATGTGGCCTGTGGGAAAACACAGGAAAGTCCAGTAAGTACCAGGCTGCACTGAAAGTGGAATCTGAGATTTATCACAGACAAGAACCGGCTGATATGCCTCAGACAACCCACGACTGATCTTTTGGAGACCACCTGAGTCTAGACTGTATCCAGAAGACCACAATGTCCATGTGCTTCAGGGAGTCTAGAGGATAACAGATGGTCCACCTCCATGGCCTGACAACCCACCAAGGGGCCAAGGCCATCATTCCTGCCTGCTGTCCTAAGGTCCCCACATTTACGCTCTTACTCGGGTTATCTGTGGCAACTGCCCCATCAGATGGGCACCAACAGTTGTACCACTTTTTACACAAACAACCCATACTCCTTACATACACGCGCACACACACCCCTCCATTTCCCTGGCTCCCAAAAGAAGCTGTTTATAATTAGTAACAAGAAATCACTTGCGCACACATCCACACCCCTAGATACATACAGAAAATCACTTACATAAACGCCAGTGGGGCTTGCCTCCCAAAATAGATCACTCAACAAAGAGTCCTATTCTAGGAACACTCTTTTACCCCAAAATAGAACCATCAGAGATATTAACCCCTTGTGCCATGCCTGGAAACAGGAAGCAATGAGACATGCCTGGGTCCCCAATGAAGATCGCCCTCAGTGCATCCCCAACAGCACCGAGTGACACCATGCTTCCCATCGAGAAGCTCCACCTGCCCTGGGAGAGCCAGATCTCTGGGAACATCTCCATATGACATTCAAGAGGCACTACAGAGAACCCTTCTCACCTGCCTCCACAGATCCCCAGCATTTGCCAGAGTCTTTCAAAGCCCGGGTAGCAGCAAATGCCTGCAACAAATTCAATGCCTATCCTCAAATAGCTTGATGCCTGCTTCCCAAACTCTACTAACTCCAGGATCAGCAAGCCGTCCTCAAAGAGTACGTCTCATTGTTCTGTGGCTGGGTTCTCTACAGGCAACACGACCCAGGCAGCTGCAGTAAACTGAGGCTCTCTTCCCTGAGGAGCGGAGACAATCTGAGTTGAAGGCCGGGGCTAGGAGCCTGAGGGGAAGGAGGATCCAGACAGGATCCAGACAGGATGCAGCGAGGAAGCAGCCCTCTGGGTGTCCGTTCACCAGGCTCACTTTTACACAGGTGCCACCAGGCAAAGTCCTAGTTTCCACCTTGGAGATGTGCTGCCTCCTTCAAAACCATTACTGCTCGAAGGGTAAGTGATCCTTCCTGCGCCCCAAGACAGAGCCCCGAAACCCTGCACCTCTACTTCTTCACAGAAGTAGCCGTAACCACCGTGCTCTCCACACTGTGCCAGCGGCAGGACCACTGCAGTGGGACTGGCTTTCCAAAGGGCTGAGCTCTGCCGGATGCTTGGCAGCTGGGGGTGCAAGTCCCACCAGGCAGAAAGATCACTGGCTCCTTATCCGCTCAGGCACTCACCCCAGATTCCCCGCCCCCGGCCTCCATCTCAGCCAGACTTTTGTTGCTGCTCCCCACTCAGAGAATGTCACCGCACTCAGCTCACTGCTGGCAGAGGCTGCATGCAGCAAAAAGATAATCGCCAACCGGGGGTGAGAAGGGCCCTGAGAGGCTGCCCTGTCCAGTCCCTGCCTCCAGGCAGAACTATGCTCAAAACGTCGGCCTGGAACCTAGTCTTGCCTGACTTTCAGATGTCCAGAGGTTGAGACAAAGATGACTTCTCAGGTTGCATCAGTTATGGCAGTTGTATCTTGGAGCCAGAATTCAGGACACAAAGTCCGACAATATTTGTTTGAGATTTTATCAAGTTTAATTTGCTCCCACTTAAAATACTGATAGAGGATTATTATAGAATATTTGGGAAATATAAGAAAAAAAGCTAAACAAAAAGAAAAAAAAATTACCATAGTCTGGCTACCCAAAGGAAAACCATTTTTAACACTTGGTATATATACTTCCATTCTTTTTTATATGTCTGGGTTTTGGGGGGTAAGGGAGAGAAGAGTGTTTTTTTCTTTTTATATAACTGTGATCACACTGTGTTTATGATTTCGCATTTTGATTTTTAAAACATAATGTAAACATTTTCTCCATTATTTTAAAAACATCCACATCATTTTATTTTTTCTTTATTTTTATTTCTTTTTAAATAAACTCTATGCCCAACATAAGGCTTGAACTCACAACCCCGAGATCAAGAGTCATATGCTCCTCCTCTGTGAGACAAAGGAAAGACTATCTGGATGTGTGACTGGTCCAGAAAATCCAGGATGGACAGCCATTTGCACAACTTCTGTACAATCTTGAGCTCTGACTCTAATCACCTCCTGCTTTCTAGTCTCATGTCCCCAATCCCATTCGGGGATGCTGGCTGGCCAGGAAGCTCCTCCAGACAACAGAGCTGTCCTACAGACTTGGGTGGATGAGGAAAGGGTTACAATCACCACCTAGGAAGCCAATTATGAACAGATTTCAGCTGGAGAAGGACTGGCTGTGGTCCCAACACTGAACATTAGTGAGGGACAGTGGACCACAGTGGGGGGGCGGGGGGGCAGAGTACAAGAGGAGGAGGAGGAAAACCATGAAGACAATTCCATTCTTCATTCTATAGAGACCTCTACTCAGCCACACTCAGAGAAAGCTGGCTTATTAGGAGAAATAGTCCAAACTAAATCTGCCCCAGAGAGGGAACCATGTTGTCTCTATAAACAGTGTCTTCATCAGGGCTCTCCATGGGCAGGGACAGCTCCCAGCTGGAGCAACAGTCTCCATCTCTAGCTGGCAGTCCCTGACCTTGCTCTCTGAAAGAGCAAGGTGCACACAGCTACTCACTCAGTCAAGTGGCAAGATCTGCCTTCAGAGGATGTTCCTCTGAATCTCCTCAGTGTCGGTAATGATCTCCCAGGTCTCCTCCAAGGGTGAATATGACTTTTGGAAATAACTAGATGTTATCTGGAATTACAACTAGTTAAAAAAAAAAAAAAAAAAAAAAAAAGAAAAAAAAACAGGTGGTGGTCATGCTTGGGTGTGACACCATTTGGTACCCAAAAACAAGGATATAAAAAAGTCTTGGGGTGCCTGGGTGGCTTAGTCTGACACTTGGTTTCAACTTAGGTAATGACCTCACAGTTCATGAGTTTGAGCCCTGCATCAGGCTCTGCACTGGCAGCACAGAGCCTGTTTGGGATTCTCTCTCTCCTTCTCTCTCTGCCCCTGCTCCCTACCCCCTCTAAAAATAAATAAACTTTTTAAAAAAGTCTCAAAAACAATTTTCTGACTTGGCTGAAAAGCTGGCTCTGATGGAAAGTTCTGGAGGTTGTTTACCACACTGTTTTGAGAAGTGGGAATATAAATAGTGTTATGTGTATAGCCTCCTGAAGAGAGAGACTAAAAGAATCATCTTATAGGTGTGTTCCCCACTTAAAAGCTTGGTGGGGCAGACAGTGACTTGTCCTCAATTCCTCAGACTGAGGTATCTCCTGACAGGTTTCACTCAAGAACCGTCCCCTCCCCCAGAGAAGAGCCTGTGCCCCTGAGCTGAGCCGCTGTGAAAGGTGGTTCAGTTAACAGCATGCCCTCAGGCACATGAGTCACACAGATCCCAAGAGAGGAGACCGAAAAACCTGCACACGCTATGGGAAGACAGACTCTTGGTGTCATTAAATAAAATCTATTAACTTAAAAGCCTGTTTGCCAGGTTTCTGTACTATCTGGATTCCCAAAGTACAGTGGAACGATCTGAACAAAGACATCTCTTTCCTTGGCTTGGGCTACATGAATGCTGATTATTTTGCTGGAGGGGTGTGGGCTGAAGTTCAAAACAGTGAGCTAGAGTCTTAACTGCCTCTCAGCTGAAATGAACAAAAAAAGAAGTTAGGACTAGACAAAAATCAGTCTGGAGAAAGCCAGTAGGAAAGTGACTTCATTCTACTCCAAACTTCCTCAAGGATGTGTCAAGTGAGCCTGGACAGGAAATCACTTTCTAGGTCCCTCAATTTCCCCCCTATAAAAGGAACTGCTTCTGCTACCTGCACATCCAGGAGTAAATGCATAGAGAACACTGACAGATGTAGTAAGAGGGAGGTTATAAATTCAGAATTTTTTTTTCTGTTGGGTCTGAATTTAGGTGAGTTTGGTTAGTGGGATCCTTGGCTGCCTCTTGGTTAACATTATGAATAGGAGCAAGCTGAAGTGGGATCACAGCAAGACCCTTTTCTACCCTATTGCTGTCATAATAAGTATGTCACCAAGCCAAGAATCACCAACCCTTAGTGTGAGTACACAAAGTCAAGCAAGCAGAGGGACGGAGCTGTACTTGCCCACCACCTATTGTGTGCCAGGCAGTTAGACTACATTATTGCACTTAACCCTGAAAAGCCAGTTTTACCATCTCCATTTTGCAGGTGAGGTAAACTGAGGCTAAGACAGATTAATAGCTTGCCCAAGACAGAAGCTGGACTCCAAAACCTGGTCTTCACAAGAGACACCATCCCATGGCAAGTCCCAGGGTCTGACAGAAGCAGGCTTTTGCTCTTCTCAGCCCCAAGGACCAATCCCCAAACCAAGAGGATCTTGGAGTGGTGGAAAGCCCAGGAGCCCGGAATAATTGGGTCTCAACAAAGCTCCGCAGCTTAGTCACTCCTCCACAAGTCACATCATTTCTCTGGGCCTCAGTTTCCATTTTTACAAAATAGGGTGAAAACTACTCTCATCTCACAAGGTGGTTGTGTGGAGTGAAAGAACATCTTAAAAACTATGAACGCAGCACTAAATGAAAAGCACCGTCATGGCTTTACCAGTGGACACGCCAGAATTTAAATCTCAGCTACATTCTATTTTTATTTCCAAGGCACTTCTCTCCAGAAAATTCAAAGTGCCAAACAATTAACTTCTAAACAATCATTTCCTATAAACACCTCTATGAGCACCTTATCCACGTGGGGCTCCTTTAAAGTACAATAAACTTGTGGGGAACTGGGCTCCTATTCTTTCCCCAGGAGGTTAGAAAGCTATTGGGAATTGGGAATCCTTTATTGAGAAGATGTTATTAGATGTCACTTGTATCCCATCAATTCTTTGGGGGGAAAATAGGTCCCCAAATTCATGTTCTGTCCTCAAGTATTCCACACAGAGAGCTCAGCTAAAATTAGTGCTATGAGAGCAGGGTGTATGAGAAGAGGCATACTCACTAACAACCAGCAAATTTTTTAAAGTGCTCACACCCACCACCTAAGGGGTTTGGGGAAAGCAATGCACAATGAAAAGCAGTAATAAAAGAAAGTTCTTGTCCCAAGCAGGCAGACACCTCCACACCCCCTCTTCTCAGAGAAAGAGACACACACAGACCGCCAACGCTCACTGTATACTCCCAACACCCTGGGGGAGGCTGTCTGACACGGGTTTTCATTCAGCAACTGTGGCCTTGTTACTCAACTATGGCTTTCTGTGTTCTTTCCCCTCCCCACAACTCCCCTCTGGAACACACCCTCATCCCACCCCACCTCAGGAGCTGGAAACCAGCCCAAAGAGCACCCCTCACCTGGCATGAAAATAACCTAGTGAGCCTCATGGGCTCCCCTCCCCATCCCCAAACCCAAACACTGTTCTGAACTCAGCCTGAGTCCTGCTCAGCCGTGTGACCTTGGACCAGTTTCTTGGGCTGTCTACTGTCCAGGCTCCATGCTTCTATCTGTGCTGGGGAAGAACCAGACCTTGACCTCTACTGTTCCTTCCACTTTTGCTTTGCTATTTCAGAGATATTACAATTCTAACCCAAGACACTGGCAAGCCCTCCTCTAGCCTATATCAGCTTCTCTTGGTTTACCAGGCAGCCATGACCCTCACTAGAAAACAGCCTTTTCTAATGGAGATCTGGGCACTTTCCAGACTCGGGAAATAAAAGAGGAGGACAGGAAGGGTACTCGCGGGAAGAAACAAAATGACTGTTTGCAAGCAGCAGCTTACCCTCCACACACAGCCAAGCCACCACTGTAGCATTTTTATCCCGTACAGACAGAGCCTGAGATGTGATTGCTGCCTGGTAATGACTGCATCCCCAGTGCTAATGCCCTTGGGAACATCGACACCAAAAGCCAAGTCAAAAACCAGGTGTCTGAATGAACGAAGAACGCCATCACCACCTCTTCCCCTACCTGTGACTGTCACAAATGCCGACTCCTAGACCAGGAAGGAAAACTGAACAGTCAAGTTTCTGCATCTGCTTGCCAGGTGTTTCCATTTTTCATCATTTTTTTCTGCTGCCATGGCAACCAAATGCAACAGGCAAAGCTAGCCCAAGACTGCCACTCTGGAGAGACAAGGTGCTGGTTATATCAGCCACACAGTCCAGGGCTCAGCAGATGAACAACAGGACAGACTCCTCCAAGCTCAGAGTTGTAGTGTGCCCCCACCCTTATCCTGTGCTCTTTATCTCTCACTGCAAATTCTTACCAACTTGAAACCGCAGGAGGAACAGGAGTCAGCCTCTTGTCTCCTAGCAGCAGGAGATAGCCCACCCCCAGTCCCACAGTCTGCACATGCCTTGAAGAGTCTTGCCCTGCAACTGCAAAATGAACCGCTGAAGGTAATTCTTACCTTCAGCAAGATATCTTTTGGAGTGGTATCCCAAACACCACTCATGACATTCCAGGCAATTCCAACTTACGGTTTCTTTTCCAAACAATCCAATGAGAAAACAGGGGGCTGCTCAGACTCCAACGGAAGGAACAAGCTAACCTCACTAGGATGCCAGGAGAAGCAGGCCAGGCACGGGTCCCCTTGGGGTTAAGGAATCTGGGAGATTTTGGGTGCCTTACAGCTGGCTTCTGAGCGTGGCAGCAGGCTTCTGAACTTCCAGAGCACATACTCTCTCTCAACTAGGCCCCACCTCAACATCAAACACTTGACAGAGCCTGGGGATCAGTGTACACAGCCTGCTGTCAGTCAGCTGCCAGCGTCACGGCTCCGGAATGCTTCTCTCCTCTTCCCCAAGAGCTGCGGAGGCGGCTGTCAGCGGCTTCCTGGACAGCCCGGCTCTGAGGAGAAAACGCTCCTGTGCATAGCACCAACCACCAGAACCGCAGCCTGGAAGTTCCTTGTGCCAAGGCTATCTCTTTAGGAGGGCTCCTGCCTGTGTCCCGTGAAGCCACAAAGGCCAACCACAAGCTCCAATTCAAGAAAACCACAGAGAATCAGGAAAAGAGACTGAAGAGGAGGAGCTCAAATGCTCCAATCACTGGAAATGAGGCCCTGTAGAAAGGCTTGAGAACATTTTCTGGAGAAAAGACTACTAAGGAGGCCTGGCATCTTTCAAGCAAGCATGAAGTTATAAGATCAAATGTCATTACTGCAGATACAATTAAAATCTCTAGTCTATTTGGCATACCAACACTTAAGTACAACCAAGGAAGAGGACTATCTCTTGAAAACCACTCAAATGAGAGGCAGTATTGGAGTCGTTGGAGGCACAGTATCTGGGGCCAAACTATTTGGATTCAAATCCTAACTGCCACTTACTAGCTGTGTGACTTTTGGCAAGACTCTTAACCTCTCTGTGCCTCAGTATCCATGACTATAATGGTATCTTCCTCATAAGACTGTTGTGGAAATGTACTTAGAAATGTACCTGGCAATGCAGCCACTCTGGAAAACAGTGTGAAGGTTCCTCAAAAAATCAAAAATAGACCTACCTTGTGACCCAGCAGTAGCACTGCTAGGAATTTACCCAAGGGATACAGGAGTACTGATGCATAGGGGTACCTGTACCCCAATGTTTATAGCAGCACTCTCAACAATAGCCAAATTATGGAAAGAGCCTAAATGTCCATCAACTGATGAATGGATAAAGAAATTGTGGTTTATATACACAATGGAGTACTACGTGGCAATGAGAAAGAATGAAATCTGGCCCTTTGTAGCAACATGGATGGAAATGGAGAGTGTGATGCTAAGTGAAATAAGCCATACAGAGAAAGACAGATACCATATGTTTTCACTCTTATGTGGATCCTGAGAAACTTAACAGAAACCCATGGGG
>NC_064808.1:40348605-40455714 GCF_023721935.1 Panthera uncia | reverse complement strand
ACCCCCCCCCCCAAAAAAACTGAGAACAAACTGAGGGTTGATGGGGGGTGAGAGGGAGGGGAGGGTGGGTGATGGGTATTGAAGAGGGCATCTTTTGGGATGAGCACTAGGTGTTGTATGGAAACCAATTTGACAATAAATTTCATATATTAAAAAAAAAAAAAAGAAAGAAATGTACCTAGCAATAAATAATAAGGGCTGTTGGGGAAATGTACTTAGAAATGTACCTGGCAGTAAATAATAAGGGCTCTAAGTGTTCGTTGTAAAAATAATAACAATATTATTATTAATGGAAAAAGTCAAGTCTTATTCTAGGAGGTAGCTTATCTCATTTAAAGTTAAAGATGAAACTCTAGATCCTGAAACAAGGGATGTTGAAAAATCTCTTTCTTAGAAAATTATGAACTGAGCTAAAATTTGCCCGCCTATAATTCTTCTCATTGACCTGATGCCTGCCTCGGCAGCCGTGCAACAAATGGACCTCACTTCTGCGTGCCAGCCCTTCTTGAAGACTTACAGTACATCCTCCTTCATCTTCTCTCATGCAGACTAAATATGAGAGGTCACAGGACAGGGTTTCCAGACCCCTCACCATAATGGTCCCCTTCCCCAGGGCAATCTCAATTGTTCAACATCCCTCTTAAAATTTAGTACCCAGATCAAAATGTTTGGGGCTTGGCATGTCTTTGATGCTCCATAAACTTGGAATGAATGAGTGAAGTAGTCCACAATCACCATAGTATACCAAAAGTATTGTCTTCCTTTCTCTACATATTGTACTTTTATTAATGCAGCCTGAGCTCATATTAGCTCTTCCAAGTGAGATTTCCATGTGCTTGGTGGCTTTGGTGTATAGAAGTGTCCCCTGGGGAACAAGCCTGTAGGACCTGTTGGCTGATACCCACCTGCCTTGGGCGTTCTGACAAAGAACAGAAAAGGTGAAATGAGAAATCAAACCTTCTAATCATGCAGCAAAATTTTAAGCTTGTCAGTGACAGACTCAAAAGGTCTTGACTCCCTTAATAAATCTGAACTGTGGATCATTAAGTGTAGTCATTATGATGGCCAAGAAATATTTCTGATACTCTTCCCAGGTACATGATAGAAATGTACTTTCTTGGCCCCTTAAAGTGGCCATCTGACTTGCTTTAGCCAATGAAATGTGAAAGAGCAGTGCACAATTCACCGAGTTCCCCTCTTCTTGCCTTTGCCAATCATGGAAGCACAGAGATGGAGCTTCCCTTGGTAAAGATGACAGAGCAGAATCCCTCAGGGGACCTGTGACGGACATGGAGCACAAGCGAGAAATAAACCTTAATTGTTTCACATCACTGAGATTGTTTGTTGTTGTTACCACAGCAGACCCTAGCCTATCCTGTATTACTGACACAGAAACTAGAATGCTCAGAGCTCATGCCCTCTGGATCCACTGATCATAGCTTTCACATTATTTCTCTTCTCCCTGCTTCCAATATGTAAGGCGGGAAATCATCTTTTGATGGGCATGCACCTGTTACACCAAGCAGCTTTGGTAAACCCCACCTGCCAACACTGGAGGAGAGGTGTTACCTGTTCACACAGTAATGCTCTAAAGGAAGCTACCATGGGGACCTGTTTGTTTTTCTTCCCATACAAGAAGGAGCCCACAATTATTTGACTAAAATCCATCTAATATTGTCACCACGGCCCAGAGAATGACAGGTATCTGGAGGAGATTTAAGGATGAAAGGAAGAATCTGGGAGTAATTTAGGAGGGATTAGCAAGTTGTTCAGTGGTTCTTAAACTTTTACCTGAATCAGAAGCACCTGAAGGCCGGCTAAAATACAGGTTATGGAGTGCTACCTCCAGAGACTCTGATTTAGTAGGCGTGGAGTGGCGCTCAAGAATTTGCATCTCTAACAAGTTCCCAGGTGATGCTGGTGGAGAGACCACCCTGAAAACCACTGCTCTGGAAGGATTCAATTCAATTCAAGAAGCCAGAGTTGGTGGGGGGGGGGGGGGACCTAAGTGGCTTAGTTAAGCATCTGACTCTTGATATTGGCTCACGTCATGATCCCAGTGTCATGGGATCAAGCCCTGCATTGGGTTCCACACTGGCAGCGTGGAGCCTGCTTAGGATTCTCTCTCTCCCTCTCTTTCTGCCCCTCCTCTGCTCACATGCTCACTCTCTCTCTCTCTCAAAATAAATAAACATTAAAAAAAAAAAAAAAAAAAAAAAGAACCCAGAGTGGAGGCTCTGGTGAAAGGAGTCAATGACGCCTTAACAAACACTCTTTCAAGAAGAAAAAGAAAAGAGCCAGTTTTCCTTTTTCCATCCACATTAATCTGAGAGCTGATGTGTAAAGGACACACAAATGGTCATCTCAGTCTTTTTTCTTCACCACATAACACACTACACAACAAAATTAAGCTCCCCTAAGGGAACAAATCAGGAATCTTATTTGTTGGCATCTTTAAAACTGGGTTTCTGTGAGGTGAAATTGTGCCTCACTCACCCTTGAGAGCTCCACCAGAGGGTAAATCTGGGTGTATCTCAGGAGGAGGCAATTTAGATACTTGGCTGCAACTCCCTCTCCCACCTTATCTCCACACTCCCCTTCATAAACCCCTGCTAAAAGTCAGTCACTCTTGCCCTCTGACCCCACCAAAGCTCATCACCCTTCCCTCAGCTGTGACTGATGGCACGCACGTGCACACTTATCTACACTTATCTAAATCCCCCCTTCCTCCAATTTAGGACCAGACACCTCAGGAAAGTCTTCCCTTTCTTTCATCCCCAACACAGTCAATCAATCACCAAGTCCGGTCAATTTTACCTCCCAAGTATCTCCAGAATCCATCTGGTGTGCTTCATTTTTCTTTCTAACTCAACTAGTATAGATCCTCCACACTCTCCCCACCACCCCCCCCCCCAGGTCTTTGCTCAGGTGGGGGCACCTTGACTGGACAACTGAGACAATGTAAACAACATCCCTTCCCAGGATGAAGAGGCCTCCCACAATTCCTAAACCAGGTTAGAACCCTCTTTTATCAACTCCCATTGAACCCTATGTTTTTTCTACCATGAACATTTATCACATTTGTAAGCTCTTGTTTAATTATCTTCCCTACTCAACCATAAGCTCTTCACAAACAGGACCACATTTGTCTTGCTTGCCGCTGTAACTGTAGTCTGTCACAGCCTCTGACACAATATAGGCACTTAGTAAGTATTTAATAAGTGTAGGAATCACCACATCGGTTCATAGGAATCCACGCTTCTTCTCAATGCCTAAAGCACATTGTGCCTGCTTCCAGGAACGTCTGGCCACCCCGACATTGCACCCACCACTTAAGACAAGCAAGCAGTCCTTAGGACATCCAGAAAATGCTATCTATAGAGGGGGAAAGTGACCCTTGAAAAAAATGAGTATCTTTTCCTTGAAAAGTGGATGGAATTGAGATTAGCTACAGAGATATTTTGGGAGGGGAAAAGAGACTACCATCTCAAAAGTGGACAAAATTGTAACAGTGAGGAAAAGGAAGGGGGGGGAGGGGGGCAAGGGTGTTTAGTGATGGGAAGTCTGCATTCCTCCAGAAGCTTTTATTAAAGTTGGTAACTTCCCAAGTTAGGTGTTCTAATGGACTCTCCATCCAGACCTTTAAAAATGACAAGCACCTGTGTCTCTAGGATGCCTAAGGAAGGGGGCTGAGCTGACCTCCCAAGAGCTTCTGACCTTCAGGATTCTATAAACAAACTCATTCTGAATTGGAATGTGGAGAATCTACATTCTGGTTCTGTCTTTACATAGCAGTTCTATCTCGATGCCGGAGACAAGACCATCTTTATCTTCCATCCACTAATAGTATTAATGCTTTCAAAGTCAGACGCCAACTCCAGACTGGCCATCAGGACCCATGGGCCACCAGCATCAAAATAATTTAGCAAGTAGGGGCGCCTGGAGTGCTCAGTCGGTTCAGCATCCAACTCTTGATTTCAGCTCAGGTCTTGATCTCTGGGTCATGAGTTCAAGGCCCACATTGGGCTCCCTACTGGGCATGAAGTCTGCTTAAAATAATGATAATAATAATTTAGTAAGTAGCCTCTGACTAGTACCAAGGGTTAGTCCTGACTAAAGAGATCAAACGGGGGTGACATCCTAGCTCTTTCTACTTCCAGTCATGCAACTTTGAGCAAGTGACTTAACTTCTTTGAGTCTTGGCATCTTCATCTTTAAAACGATGATGATGGTCTACTTCTCAGGACTATTGTGTTAAATATGTAAAACCCTCAGCACAGAGTACACATGTAAGGAATTTCGTATCATAATTATAGATTTCTAGTTTTAAAACTTCTGTAAGATAATGACTCTAAGCTGAAAATACTGAAGGAATTAAATGTTGTGTTTGAAATTTGCTTCAAAATAATCCAGGTAGTGAGGGGGAGGCTATAGATGAAATAAATAAAATCAGCCATGTTTTGGAAATTGAAGATGGGAGATAATACTCTCTCTCCTTTTGCATAGGCTTGAAATTTTCCATAACCCAAAGTTTAAAGGTGTAAGTACCGAGGGAGGGAAATGCTGTAAAAATACTGATAATTTAAGATCATAGTTGGTCTAGAGATTGAACAGAAAAATAATATAAAGGGGGGAAGTGAACATCTCTATGAATTTCTCAAACAGTATCATTTTCTTCAAACAGAATGGTCTCAGATGAGCAGAAGGGAACAAAGCCACTTGCATACATTGCTCTTCCTTCATTTTTGGGAGAAGAACACATCTTGCTTGGGCTGTACATGTGTTTTTAAGTAGACAAGCCCTGGGCGGTAGAACCTACCTCAGAACACCCCAGGGCCCTGCTGAAATAGGACTGAGGAGCAAGAAAGTCCCCATGTTGGAAAAAGCAAGCAGAAAGAACTCCAGATGTTCAGGGACAATGGATGCCACAGCCCTCCTCCCTTCTAAGCCCTGGCTTTGGACTCTTATTTGAGGTGTCTATGGGAGGCTGGTTCAGCTTGGTGTGAGGCTGTATTTAAGGCAACTTCACTCTAGATGAGTGGGTCCTCTCAGAGCACAGTAGTATGTTAGAGGATACTTGATGGGGGAGGGTTTATTCAGGGGGAAAAGAGTTTGTAACAGGCTCGGACAGTACCAATCATGGCACGAGCCCGTATCATCTCCCCACTTACACATCTTCCCACTTAGAGACATCCAGAGATTAAAAAACAAAATTCTTGCATTCCACCTCGTATCAACCAACCCACTCCAAGCCCCTCTATCTGGGCGAGAAAATAGTCCAACAAGCTTTGTTTTGAGCAAATGCCTTTAAACTCTCAAAACTCTGCTTGGAAAAGTAGAATATACAGAAGTACTTACTCTTCTTGAAGAATAAATTCGCTATTTTCTGGAGAAAACTGCCCACTCACAGGGTGCCTGAATGCTGTGGTCTGTTGGTTATGGCTAGAGAGAAAGAAAGAGAGATAATGAATGAGAAGTCATGTGAATGGAAAGGATTACATACACAACAACAAGTCAGTAATGTCTGAGGACCCCTGGATCATTACAGATTCCTCCCAGATTGAGAGAGTGAGCCTTTCTTTTGAGACGCATTTGATCTTTCAGAATTCCACTGCATTAAAAAAACACGAACTTTTCCAGCTCAGGTGTCAAAGCCCACCTAAGACGCAGGGATTTTAACTCTAGGAAAGTCTTGGTTCCAAGAGAACACTGCATTTTCGAGAGACATTCCCCGAAGTACGTACTCCAACAAACCGAACTGTTGAGCAAAAAGTTACTTTTAGATGGCACGAGCTAAAACAAGAATGAAGGAAAGCAGACAGTACTTTCAACAGCTTCCCGAAACCATCAACCAGGGAAAGAATTCCAAGAATTAACCACTCACCCAGAAAAACTATCTTCTTAAAATTCTTCTCCCTAATATAAAATGCCTTCACCTCAATGATAGGATATAAATGCATGGGCATGTCTCTGCAACATGGCCTGCACAATTTTCAACACTGCAGAGTTTCTATCACCCTTTTGAAGTTAGGAGGGATCAGCTTCCACACCAGGCTGACAGTCACAACCAAAGTGTGTAGGTGTTTTGTGTATTCACAAAGGCTGCCTGGTTCTTTGTAAGGGAGGAGGAGCTGGCTCTAGAGTCTGCTGTTTGCTCAATGAATAAACTAACCCAACGTCCTGCTTTTTCAAAGAATATGATTTACTTTTAAAAGTTTCCCTAATCAAAACATCACTGTTCTTTTAGAAATTTTAGAAATATAAAAAGAAAAAATGCCATCCATGATCTCACCAACCTAGAGATAAACCCGGCTATCTTCTCCTTCCCTAGTTTTTTTCTATTACAAAATAAATTGTGAGTTTGCTGTATTTAGAAATCTGTATCCTGCTTTGCTCACATCCTATTAACATAGAAATTTCCTATGTCCTTAAGACGTCTTCATTTGAAATAGCTGAGTCCAGGTGTCCCCTGTTTTTGAAAGTTCACGTTATACCACTTCACTTAGGAAAGACCTACACTGTACCTGTTTTCGCTAACAGAAAGAAATATGAGAAGAATTTTTGCTTTTACATTAAAAAAAAAAAAAAAAATAAAAAAAGGCTGAAAAGCAAAAGTAGCATTCAGTGTTTGTTTTGCAGGGAGCCCTCACAAAGGCAGCAAACACCCGAGCAGCGAGTGGCACCACCAAGCTCCCTATCTGGGAACTACACTCAGCATCTCAGCATGAAACTGCCACAGCTCTGAACTGTGTCTGTGAGCATCTGTGTTTTATCTTGATTTATTTTGTGCATCTATTAACAAGGTGTGTCCTAAGGTATCAGAAGAGCCTAAAAAGGGAAACTGGGTGGCTCAGTCAGTTAAGCATCTGACTTTGGCTCAGATACGATTTTGTGGTGAGTGAGTTCAAGCCCCAGAGATGGGCTCTGTGCTAACAGCTCAGAGGCTGCAGCCTGCTTCACATTCTGTCTCTTTCTCTCTGTCCCTCCCCCACTTGTGTTTTTTCTCCCTCCCTCCTTCTCTCTCTTTTTCTCAAAAATGAATAAATAAACATTAAAAGAAAGAAAGAAAGAAAAGCCTAAGAGGTTATTTTGGGGATCTGGGAATGCTCAAATTTTTTTCCATATAATTTATAGTAGTTGCTGCTTTACTTTACACCCATTATGTCTTACAAAAAGTTTCACAGGAGGAAATTGAAGAAGATACAAAGAAAAGAAATGGAAAAACATTCCATGCTCATGGATTGGGAGAATAAATATTATTAAAATGTCAATACAACCCAATCTACACATTCAATGCAATCCCAATCAAAATTACACCAGCATTCTTCTTGAAGCTAGAATAAGCAATCCTAAAATTTGCATGGAACCACAAAAGACCTCCAATAGCCAAAGTAATATTGAAGAAGAAAAGCAAAGCGGGAGGCATCACAATCCCAGACTTTAGCCTTACAAAGCTGTAATCATCAAGACAGTATGGTATTGGCACAAAAACAGACACATAGACCAATGGAATAGAATAGAAACCCCAGAACTAGACCCACAAAAGTATGGCCAACTAATCTTTGACAAAGCAGAAAAGAATATCCAATGGAAAAAGACAGTCTCTTTAACAAATGGTGCTGGGAGAACTGACAGCAACATGCAGAAGGATGAAACTAGACCACTTTCTTACACCATTCACAAAAATTAGCTCAAAATGGATAAAGGACCTGAATGTGAGACAGGAAACCATCAAAACCCTAGAGGAGAAAGCAGGAAAAGACCTCTCTGACCTCAGCCGTAGCAATTTCTTACTTGACACATCCCCAAAGGCAAGGGAATTAAAAGCAAAAAATGAACTACTGGGACCTCATGAAGATAAAAAGCTTCTGCACAGCAAAGGAAATAATCAACAAAACTAAAAGGCAACCAACGGAATGGGAAAAGATATTTGCAAATGACATATCGGACAAAGGGCTAGTATCCAAAATCTATAAAGAGCTCACCGAACTCCACACCCGAAAAACAAATAATCCAGTGAAGAAATGGGCAGAAGACATGAATAGACACTTCTCTAAAGAAGACATCCAGATGGCCAACAGGCACATGAAAAGATGCTCAACGTCGCTCCTCATCAGGGAAATACAAATCAAAACCACACTCAGATATCATCTCACGCCAGTCAGGGTGGCCAAAATGAACAAATCAGGAGACTATAGATGCTGGAGAGGATGTGGAGAAACGGGAACCCTCTTGCACTGTTGATGGGAATGCAAACTGGTACAGCCGCTCTGGAAAACAGTGTGGAGGTTCCTCAAAAAAATCAAAAATAGACCTACCCTATGACCAAGCAATAGCACTGCTAGGAATTTACCCAAGAGATACAGGAGTACTGATGCATAGGGGCACTTGTACCCCAATGTTTATAGCAGCACTCTCAACAATAGCCAAATTATGGAAAGAGCCTAAATGTCCATCAACTGATGAATGGATAAAGAAATTGTGGTTTGGGGCGCCTGGGTGGCTCAGTAGGTTGAGCGTCCGACTTCAGCTCAGGTCACGATCTCACGGTTCGTGAGTTCGAGCCCCACGTCGGGCTCTGGGCTGATGGCTCAGAGCCTGGAGCCTGCTTCCGATCCTGTGTCTCCCTCTCTCTCTGCCCCTCCCCCATTCATGCTCTGTCTCTCTCTGTCTCAAAAATAAATAAACATTAAAAAAAATTTTTTTAAAAAGTGTGGTTTATATATACAATGCAGTACTACGTGGCAATGAGAAAGAATGAAATATGGCCCTTTGTAGCAACATGGATGGAACTGGAGAGTGTGATGCTAAGTGAAATAAGCCATACAGAGAAAGACAGATACTATATGTTTTCACTCTTATGTGGATCCTGAGAAACTTAACAGAAACCCATGGGGGAGGGGAAGGAGAAAAAAAAAAAAAGAGGTTAGAGTGGGAGAGAGCCAAAGCATAAGAGACTCTTAAAAACTGAGAACAAACTGAGGGTTGATGGGGGATGGGAGGGAGGGGAGGATGGGTGATGGGTATTGAGGACGGCACCTTTTGGGATGAGCACTGGGTGTTGTATGTTTATTTGACAATAAACTTCATATATTGAAAAAAAAAAAGAAATTGTGGTTTATATACACAATGGAGTATTACGTGGCGATGAGAAAGAATGAAATATGGCCCTCTGTAGCAACGTGGATGGAACTGGAGAGTGTTATGCTAAGTGAAATAAGCCATACAGAGAAAGACAGATACCATATGTTTTCACTCATATGTGAAACTCATCTCACTCATCCTGAGAAACAGAAGACTGGGCGGGGGGGAGGGGAAGGGGGGGAAAAAGTTACAGAGAGGGAAGGAGGCAAACCATAAGGGACTCTAAAATACTGAGAACAAGCTGAGGGTTGATGGAGGAGTGGGGGAGAGGGGAAAGTGGGTGATGGGCATTGAGGATGGCACCTGTTGGGATGAGCACCGGGTGCTGTATGGAAACCAATTTGACAAATACACACACACACACACACACACACACACACACACAGTTTCATAGGAATGCTCTACTTCCAGATAGGTTAAACCTGTAAAATAGTTTCATCATATGGATGTAAATTTTTTTTCTATAACCATTAAAAAATGTTCATTGGCCATCTGTGTGCCAGACACTGCTTTAAGTGCTGGAGATGGAGTGAACAAAAAGCCCTTCCCCCCATGGTGCTTACATTCTAGAAAGATTTACCTTCTTCTACTGCTGGACATATTAGGTGCACTATACATCTTTTATTACAGGCTTTTCCTGCAATTCAAATTATTTCCTTGGGTTAAGGTTCCACAGGTAAAATTACTTAATCAAAGGGCATGGTCATTTTTTAAGGCTCCTAATACACATGATTAAAATGCTTTCACTGTCAGAGTGAATATATCATCTCAGTTTATTAGTGTTAAGGTATTAGCCCCATCTCCAAACTGAGCATGGGGCTACCCAGAGATTAGTAGATTTAATGAGCATAGTATAAAGGTTAAAAAAAGGGGGGAAAAGTCTCTACACCTACAAAGATTTTCTTACTCTGCCCTGGCGGCCGGCCAGAGTGTCCTGTGTTCTGGTGTCTGGGGTAAGCTGGCATTGAGTTCAGAGCCTCGTGAATTCTAATAAGCCAAATGTGAAGCGGTCAAAGCCATCAGGACAGGTTGCTCCTTGGCCCTGTGATTGTGTATACTGCCTGCACACTTTCACCCCTCCCAACCACTCCAGCTTCCAAATTCCCAGCTCTTGGTTTGAAGCAAGTCTTTGGGAATCCTAGGACTCTCTCTGGCAGAAAACATTCAGATCTTCACAAAAAAGCAGAATTAAGGCATGAGCATCTAGAGAAGGATGTGAAGCAGGCCCCGGCAACACCTGATTCAGAAATCCTTGCACCAATTTTAAATAAAATGGGGTGCCTCAGTCAGTTAACTGTCCGACTCTTGATTTCTGCTCAGGTTATGATCTCATGGTTTGGTGAATTTGAGCCCCATATCAGGCTCTGGCTCTACAGTGACAGTGCAGAGCCTCCTTGGGATTCTCCCTCTCTCTCTGCCCCTCCCCCACTCACATGCATGCACTCTCTCAAAATAAATAAATAAACTTAAAAAAATAAACTTGGGGCGCCTGAGTGGCTCAGTCGGTTGAGCGTCGGACTTCAGCTCAGGTCATGATCTCACGGTCCGTGAGTTCAAGCCCCACATCGGGCTCTGTGCTGACAGCTCGGAGCCTGGAGCCTGCTTCAGATTCTGTGTCTCCCTGTCTCTCTGACCCTCCCCTGTTCATGTTCTGTCTCTGTCTCAAAAATAAATAAACATTAAAAAAAAACTTAAATAAACACTTGCACCATGTTCAAGGGTTAGGCTTAATACCCCCCCCCCTTTTTTTTTAAATATCCAGGTTCTTTTAGAGAGTCACTTCCATTCACCAGGGAATTTTAAATTCCCTGCCTCATTGCCACCTGGAAGAAAAAAAATGCTCTGTTCACAATGGGAGTAATAATAAAGCAACAACAGCACTATCCACTATTACTTTTCAAGGATTCCCCAGTCTACAAAACCTTTCCTTATATCTCTTATCTATTAACACCATCGACCCCCATTTTATGAATGGGAAAGGGCTCAGAGAGGTTAAGTGACTTGTTCAAGTTAACTTCATCAATGGGAATACAAGCTGGTGCAGCCACTCTGGAAACAGTATGGAGGTTCCTCAAAAAACTAAAAATAGAACTACCCTACGACCCAGCAATTGCACTACTAGGTATTTATCCATGGGATACAGGTGTGCTGTTTCGAAGGGACACATGTACCCCCATGTTTATAGCAGCACTATCAACAATAGCCAAAGTATGGAAAGAGCCCAAATGTCCATCGATGGGTGAATGGATAAAGAAGAAGTGGTGTGTATACACACACACACACACACACACACGCGCACACGCGCGCACACACACACACACACACACACACACACACACTGGAGTATTACTCAGCAATCAAAAAGAATGAAATCTTGCCATTTGCACCTATGTGGATGGAACTGGAGGGTATTATGCTAAGTGAAACTGGTCAGTCAGAGAAAGACAAAAATTATATGACTTCACTCATATGAGGACTTTAAGAGACACAGATGAACATAAGGGAAGGGAAACAAAAATAATATAAAAACAGGGAGGGGGACAAAACAGAAGAGATTCATAATATGGAGAACAAATTGAGGGTTACTGGAGGGGTTGTGGGAGGGGGGATGGGCTAAATGGGTAAGCAGCACTAAGGAATCTACTCCTGAAATCATTGTTGCACTATATGCTAATTTGGATGTAAATTTTTAAAAATTAAAAACAAAATTTAAAAAAAAGAAATAGCCTTGGACTGGATGAAATTATGATTGGTGTACAAAATTTACTCATTTTATATATACATTTAACATTTTCTGTTTCATTCAAATTATTTCATGGCCTCTTATACTTTGGGAACCTTACTCATCTATAGTCTCTTACCTATTAAAAATATGAAAGGCAAGGCACAGCTTGGGAGAAAATAGTCTCAATACATACAAATACCAGAGGATTTGTATCCAGAATATAGAAAGACTTCCTACAACTCAGTAATATTAAGACAGACTATTGGTTTTCAAAATAGAAAAAACATTTCAACACGTCACAAAAGAAGATTCACAAATGACCAAACATTATCAGTCATCAAGAAAATACAAATGAAAACCACAATGAGATATCACTATACATATACTTGAGTGGCTAAAATTTTAAAAGGTTGTTAGCAAGGGTATGGATCTATTGGAAATCTCATACATTAATGGCAGGAATAGAAAATGGTGCCAATACTTTGGAAACAATTTGACATTTTCTTATAAACACCCACTTGTATACCTTCTCTGAGGTATCTAAGAGAAGTGAAAATATAGGTCCACACAAAGCCTTGTCTTCAATATGCATAGCAGCCTTATATGCAAGAGCAAAAAACTGGAAACAACCCAAATGTCCACCAAAAAGTAAATAGAAATACATGCTATGCAAACTATTCATGCAGTGTAATGCTACAAAGGGATGAAAAGAAATGAACTGCTTTGTTGCTGAACCACCAAAAAATTTATGCTGAGCAAATGAAGGTCAAGAAGAATAAATACTATTGTATAATTTCATTTTTATAAAACTCCTGGAAGATAAATCTAAATTACAGGTATAGAAGAAAGATCAGTGATTGTCTGGGACTAGTGGTGAAAGGTGGGGGCTGAGTGGAATGGAGTAGAAACTTTCAGAGGTGACAGAAATGTTTTGTGTTTTGTTTTTGATGGTGCTAACATGAAATACACAGTTATCAAAACTCATCCAACTCTAAAATTACAATGGTGCATTTTATTACATGTAAATTATACCTCAATAAAGTTCAATTTAAAAATAAAAAAAAAGATAACTTCATCAATAAGTGATAAGAATGGGACATAAATCCCAGTCTTCGATTTCTAGATTTGATATTCTCTGCATGATAACCTGCTGTCCCCTTCCCTTAGGAGTCTATGGGCAGACCAAAAATCCCTAAAGACAAAGCATCAGAAAAACAGTACCATCCACTGCTATTCCCTCCCCTTCTTCTTCTGCACTTCCCTCCTTCTGTTGTGCCCAGGACCAAATTTCTGAATGACAGCACCTGTGTGGTCCTACTTCAAGGTCCGCGAGGTGCATCTCTGATAAACACACAAAGAGCAAATCTCCCATATGCCTGGAGCAGCATCCAGCAACAACTTCATATACGCTGCATGACCTTAATAGCAACTCCTGGGCTCCCCACACCCAACTTGTACTAGCTTAAATAAGCCCAGAGTTTCGGGTGAATGAATCTGGAGCTGAAAGGTTTAGACACTAAGATGAAGTTTACATTCCAACATTAGAAGAAAGATAGATTTTTAAAGTGGACAAAAATAGAGCTGTTATTTGATCAGATCTAGAAGCAGTTCCTCAACCTTTCTTCCCTGATATTGATGCTGCCCTTTTTGCAAAAAAAAAAAAAAAAAAAAAAAAAAAAAATTATCAACCACAGCGTCACCACTACCATTTCCTGAATTTCCACAAAGCTTTAAGTATGGTCATATTCATCATATCTCACCCTCCCACCCCCCACTAAGGTGGGCAAGGAAGATATTTTTATTCCCATGCTACACATAAGGGAACTGAGGAGCTGGGTTATATGTTGTTATTGGAACACTGAATTAAAGGGAAAAAAAGGGGCTCAGACACTGAGAAAAGAGATAAACCAGAGTAATACCTCCTGAATACTGAGGTCTTAAAATATGATTATTTCTGATCAAACTCGCCCAGCTTGCTAATGGCAGAGCTTCTGGTTCAGCACTTTTTGAGCAAAAGAAGTGTTAGGTACTTGGGTTATTTAATCTTCCCAAATACCCAGCGAGGCAGGCTGTGTTTCATCACACCAGACCACAGGTGAGGAAGTGAGGCTCAGAAAGGGTGGATGACCTGCCCACAATGGCAGCCAACTCCTGCGTTCCTGCACACCACCACCCTTCTGGTCTCCTTCTGCTGACCCAGGCTCACCCTCACCAAACAAACGTTGCTCAATGCTGGGTCCTTATACCCATTTGGAGATTGCAAAGTCCTTTGACTTTACCTGCTGTCCCCAACCTCAGCCCAAAAGCCCCCACCCTGCTCCATTTCCTGATTTTCTAAAATCCATGAAGAATCTCATGTCCTATCATCCTGTCTCAAGACACATTTAGCAGGCACAGACAAATCCCCTGAAATACCTGTTCTTAAACCTGAATTGCCACCTTGCTCTTTCGTAGTGATGGAGATGGCCCGGCTGGGAGCCAGGTGGCTGGTTTCAAGGGAGCACAAAAACTCTCTTTCCTCCATTCAAGGGCTTCTATCTCTCTTCAGGCTACTGAGAAAGTAAGTAACTTGGCAAATGAGGTAAAACATAAGCTAGGCTTCATTCTCAGACCCTGCTCATCCTCCTAGGAACAGCCCCTCCAAGCTGGATGGCAGCCAGTCTCACCTGGGAGAGGACCAGGGAGCACAGAAGGTTGCAGGGAAGGATGATCCCCCTGAAGGCAGGCCATAGGTAACCATCCACATAAATAAGCATGTCTTCACAAGCCCTGGACCTGAAAGGAGTTGGGCTAGGCCCCAAAGAAGTCCAACAGCAAACACGAGAGATTTGACAAGAGGACAGAGTGAGGACCAGAGAGAACTGGAAAACGATTTGAGCTCAATATAAGGAAGAACCTGCCTCCAATCACAGACAGGACTAGTAAAATGTAAACAGGTCCTATAGTTTCTCACAAGATTAATTTTCTATTCATATAGTTTTTGACTATAATGTGAGCAGCAAGACTCTGGTCCGTTAAATATGAAGGTTCCAACTACTTAGCATGGCAATTTCTTTTGGCATAGCAGGAAGTTCTGGAGTTATGTGACTGGTGCTCAAAGCACCCTGATCAATCTGGTTTTCTGATAGTGGTGGGATTGATACACTGAGTGTGGGACAAATCTGCACTGTCAGCATGGGCTCTGATCTGACCCAGATATAAAGAGAGGAAACACCTTAAAATGTGAGAAAGTATCCAGTCTCAAAGCTTAAGGAGGGACTCTATCAAAGGCTCTTCTCATTGGTATGCTAGCAGCATTTGCCACTCTGGCCCCTCTGGCTCGTCAGTGTGGCTCCCCCACTACTGTAAGAGTATCACCTTGCAGGTCTGATGCCACAAGCAGCGTGGCCTCCAGGCTGGTTAAGGCACTTAGTATCTTTGTTCTAAGTCCCAATGTCTCAAGAAAACCAAGGACCATCGGTAACCTAATAATGCTCCTACTTAAGTCCTAAAACTGGTAACCAAAACTCCAAGAACACAAGAAATTGCCTCCTCGTCTTCTTCAGTTCCTCCTGGGGCCACAGAGTAAAGAGGTGGCAACCAAAGGCTGAAACAGCATCCTTACATCCCCTCACCATTTCTAAGTTCCTTTTATTTTAACACTTTTATAAAATTGCTCGTTTAGTACAAAGTGTCACGTGCTCGTTTAGTACAAAGTGGCATTTCCTAAGGGGACTGGGAATCTTATTGAAATGGTCTTTAGAGCTTGCACTATTTTGAAAATGTCAAGATTTTCAACAGCTCGTTACACATGGGCATTACTCTGATAGGCCCTTCTTCGAGAATCATGGGAATCAGGCCTTGATGAGCCAACATAACCTCTCTCCAAATGAAAGCCATCAACACTGCACTAACCAGCCTCCTTCAATGTCCACCCTGAGCCCCAGGGTCAGAAGATCTGGGTTCAAACCAGAGCAGGCCACTTCACCTCTCCGAGCCTGAGTTCTTCCCTTTGAAAATAGGGAATGGGGCGCCTGGGTGGCTCAGTCGGTTGAGTGACCGACTTAAGCTCAGGTCATGATCCCATGGTTTGTAATTTTGAGCCCCGCGTCGGGCTCTGTGCTGACAGCTCGGAGCCTGGAGCCTGCTTCTGATTCTGTGTCTCCCTCTCTCTCTCTCTGCCCCTCCCCAACTCATGCTCTGTCTCTGTCTCAGAAATAAATCAACATTAAAAATTTTTTTTTTTTTAAATAGGGAATAGTAATAATATCCTTCCAAAAAGTTGTTGTGAGGATAAATGAGGGACATATACGAAAGAGCCTCGCAAAATGAATGGCATACAGAAGGTTCTCAGTTAACATTTGCTGGCCCTGAACATGTGCCTTGACTATGGCAACAGCTAACAGGCAACCAAATTTTAACAGGGCACAACCAGAATGAGCCTCCTCTCCCCACCCCAGCAAACCGGGTACTCCTTCTCCAGGCTGCCCTATTTTTATTAACAGCATCATCACTATCCAGAAACCTAGGAGTCACTCTCCATTTCTTGCTCTACCTTAACCTGCACACATACTACATTACAAGCCCCATGTCCTCAATGTACAAGACATCTCTGAATGCACCCACTTCTCCCCAGCTCTACAGCCAACACCTCATCATCTCTAGATAAGATACTGCAACAGCCTAACTGCTCTTTCTGCTTCCATCCTGGCCTCTGGACCACCCACTCTCCTCACTGGAAGCCAGATGGGTCTTTTCAAATGCAAGTTAAATCATGTCACACTTCTCCTTTAAACCCTACAATGGCTCCACATCACAGAGTAAAATTCAAGCTCTCTACCTTGGCTTGACCCTAGGTGACCTGACCCCTGACAAGCTGCATCATCATCTTGTACAATGTATGTCTTCTCTCCTCCTTCCCCATCCCGCCCCAGCCACACTGGCCCCCTTTCCGCTCCTTGAACACCAAGCTCTTCCTGACTTAACAACCTTTGTATTAGCTATCCTTTCAGCCTGGAAGCTCTTTCCCTCATACTCTCCTAACAGCTTCCTTGTCATTCAGACATTGGCAGAATTATCACTGTCTCAAAGCCCTCCCCAATCACCCACTGGGGTATGCTCCCAGTCACTTCATATCAAATCACCCTATTTTAATTATTGTCATTTTTCTTACTTATATGTTTTGACAACTGTCAGTCTCCCTGACTAATTTGTGTATTCCAGGAGAGCACGGACCTTGTCTGTCTTTTCACTGCCCTTATTGACCTATAACAGCATCTGGCACTGTTATATTTGCTGAATGAATGAATGAGAAATGACTAAGGAGATTCCTACCTTAAAGTGAAACCATGCCTCCAAATAGGCCAGCTAAACCTACAGAAGTCAGGACAAAAGTAACAAAGAGACAAGAATCTAAAGGATCATAACCCATCAGAGGGCAGTGGCTTCTGCTCTTAGTGACAGAGGAAAGAAAGATGAGACACCAACATGCCAAGAACGCTTCATCCTTGGCTCTCTCCCAACATGTTACAATATAATTTGGAGAAATTAGCCCTCCCTTGCAACCCCTCCCCACCCCCGCAAAGGAGGTTAATACACTCAACAGAGAAAATCAAAGAACGGAATGCAAACACCCGAGAGGAAATGACTGAGTGATTAAAAACACACAGGAGGATAATACAAACATCACCTGTATCTCCCTTTTGTGAACTGGGAGAGTATTTGGTATGAAACCTACAATTTGGTGACTGATTATACGCTATCTCTTATATTGCTCTCTACTTACTTCATGTGTATTTGTTCTCCTCCCTCTCCCCCTACCCCCAGTGAGATCCTAAGTTCCTGGAGGGCTGGGAGCCATCATTCATTTATTTCTTGTGTATCTCTTGCAGCACAGAACAGTAATACCCATGGAGCAGGCACTTGAACTCCTTTATCTCAATAGCCTCAGCACAAACACAGTACTTTCAGGGAGAGGCTGTGCAAAACCCACCTCATTTTCTGATTGCAGCAGCCCCACCCATCATGGCTCTCCCAGAGAGAGTGGGGGAGATAGGGGTCTGCAGGCCCTGATAAAAACCCCTACAGCCAGGCTGATAGACTTCACCAGCTCTGGGGAGCATGGCGACCAAGCAACAGCCTTCCCCACTACCACAATGTCCATACCTGACTTTTATTCACATACCCAACTAAGCACAGACACTGAAATCCAGATAAACACCAGACCTACCACCTGAAGGAGCAGTCAGTATCTGCTCTCCCCATCCAAAAGCTAAAGGGGCAGAGCCTGGCACAGACAGAGTTGGGCATAAAAGGAGTCACAAAACAACCGAGCAAACTCAAAGCTCACATATCTTGCAAAAAGAGCTATCGTTTCCAAACTCTGGATTTAACAGACTGAAGTCTTCCAGCATGATTTGAAATGCTCTGTATTTCATTAGACTCTCCAGATGTTCTCAGATCCACTCAGTGGTCAACTCATTCCATAAATTACCTCTTCTGACCCAGTAGCCCATGCTGAAGACCTGCCTTCTTCCTGAGCTCCCACATGGGGCCCCTGTACTTAGGGTTGCTACTTGGTCAATAGGGAGTTTTAATTTTGACTTCACAGGACATCAATAACCATGAAAATATTAAAGCCAAACTCCTGACAGAATGAGGAAATCAAACCCAGATAGCCTCCTGCTCTATTTTTAAAGAAATATGGCAAAGAAGCAATGTAATAGAAGCTGAGGTACCAGCTTTGTTACTACCAAAGAGTTCCACACCCCCCAGCAAACACTCAGCCTCTCTAGGTCTTGGTTTCCTCATCTGTCCAATAAGGTTAGACTCTGCATCTGCAGAGGCCACATGGGGCCTGCCAAGCATGAACCCCAGACTGCTGTTCAGAGTCATTACAGACTGTGGTTCAAATCCCAGCTCCTCTGCACACTTGGCAGGGCACAACCTTGAATGAGTTAGTGACCTTTCTGAGTGTCGGTTTCCTTATCTGCAAAAAAAGAGAAGACAATTCCAACTCTGCAAGACTGTTGTGAAGAGTACTGATAATGGACCTGGCCTACAGCACTCACTGTTTAGTTTCTGTTGTAGTTTTCATTTGCTAGCTCTAAAACTCCACACTAATAGAGTTGTTTTGCCTTTTTCCATGTTGCAAACTCCAGCATTATTAGCCTACCATAGGACAGCGGCTCCAGAACACATCTTCCTTTCGAATTAAGGCACACTACCCGGCCTCCAGTTTAAACTTCTATTTAAAGAACTTGCCTGCCAGGCAAAGTACTTTAAGATCAGTAGGCACCTGCCTTCAGCCCCACTTCTGTCCCTCACTGGGGTCAAGTCCCAAGGTTCAGAAAGCACAGCCCAAGAAAAACCACCTCCCCAGCAAGCTGCACTGAGTCAGGGACACACTGACAGAAGTTTTAAAACTTCACTGGAAACATTTTTGACCTCAGAGAACGCCCAGCTCTATGCTTCTGTTTAATATTCTTCAGTATGTCGGGTTCAAGTGTAAAATGAGAAGGATGAACCAGGTGATATTATAGAGATCTTCCAACTGTAACATCCTAAGATGCTGAGGTTCATCTCTGACTACTGCCCAAGACAACAGACTGAACTGAAACAATACTACACAGAATTGAAACACAAAAGAACGAGGCAGAACAGCTATCCTCCCCAATCTGACTTGCCAATAGTAAAGCCTTTGTAATGACATCAAGGAGGTGTACTTAATGATACTTCTGTCCTATTAATTCTCAATTAAATTGGACTGTTTGGTTTTGGGGGTTTCTTTTTAACTGCAGGCACTCCCAACCAAGCCATCAAAAACTCCCTTTCAGTCATTACTGGACTTCCATGAATCGGAAAACACCGCAGTGAAATGAGTCCCTGTGGAATCCGTACAGGACTAACCTGCTCTCCCAATCTCGCCGGGAAAGGTGGCAGAGACATTCACTCTCTCCTTGAGCTCCATGTTCAGAAGGATTGTGTCTTCTTCCCCAGCCTCAGCCTTATGAAAACCCGGGTTTCGGTCAGACAGGGAAGGAGGGCCCAGCTGCCTGCAGAGGTGAGGCGGAGGCTCACAGCCCGCCTACTCTCAATTTCAGTTCTGGAGCAGCTGCTTCCCAAGGTGTTACAAATCCAGCAGCCACTTGCTCCTACTCATTCATTCTCCTTCCTCCCCAGCCCCCACGCAGTATCTGGCAACAACACAGGAACACTGTTCCAGCTCTGAGTCACCACCCCGCTTTGGCCAAGCGGAGCACCGGCTGGGGGTAAACAGGGAGGCAGGCACTTCATGTCTCCTGATTCTACTGTCCTTCTTGGATACTGTGGGGTTGGCTGCTCCTCTAGAAGCAGGACATAAGAAACACCTCCACATAGGAGTTTTGGAGTCTGAAGGAATTGCTCACTCAGTTTTGATCTGCTACCTTTTTGGGCTAAAATCAGCCCCAACACAGAACCTTTGGTGGAGAAATGATGGCTCCCTTATCACTATATCCCATGGTCAGGGCAGGGAAGGGGCTGAGTGGTTACAAGCCATCATACCCATTCCCCCTGGTAGCAGTCTAGGATTCTTTCATCACAGCTTGGGATGGCTGAACTCCTCTGAGCACAGATTTAACCATGTGGCTCTCCCTCTCAGAAGAGGCTTGGAGAGGAGAATGGAGAAAAGTCAGAAAGGGAAACTAGGGCATTAAAGTGCTTTTACTGCCTGTGGCTTCAGTGCCACAGCCTCAGATCAACACTGGCTCTTGACTGCAGCCTAAGTAGGTCTACAAGTCATGATGCAGGTGACCACATGAAATATAAGCCCCATGGGACAAGGGCTGTTTTCATAGCTATGTTCCAATGACTACATAGTGCCTAGCACACAGCAGGTGCTCGATATATATTGAATATATATCAAATACATACAGGAGATTTTCTTCTGAGTCTACTTGGATGTCTACATTTTTACTAAAACCTGTAATCATTACCACCATTTTTCCCCTTTTAGAAATCTCCTTATCCTTCATAATTCCTACTATTGCCTACAGTGAGTGTTCTATGAACCTTTAAATGAAGAGATGGTTTCCTTGAAACTAATGAAGCTCAAGCATTAGCACCCCTCACTTCCACAAGTCTCTTCTAAGGCCATGGAAAAGGCCCTAGCAGTGTGTTTACATGCCTTCTGAAACTTCATATATTTTAATCATTTTTTAATATGTATTTTGAGAGAGAGAGCCACAAGCAGGGGAGAGGCAGAGAGAGAGAGAGAGAGGGAGAAAGAGAATCCCACACTGAAGTGGGGAGCCCTACGTGGGGCTCAGTCTCAATGAACCTGAGCCGAAATCTAGAGTCAGGCACTCAACTGACTGAACCACCCAGGAAGCCCTGAAGTTTTAAATATTTTAAAAGAAGACCTTCTAAATTATATGAACATCAAGGCCCACAAACTATAGATGTGCCACAGTGGAATGAAATAATAAATGACTCACAAGCCACCCTGATACATCATCCTAACAAGGGCATTTCGCCTGACAAAACTTGTTTTAACTACATGGGAGATATGCCCTAGCCTACAAACACATCCTGATCGATCACAAGTCAATTGCTGTAAAGACTGGAGTAGGTTAAAGAACACAGACTCCACTTATCCAGCATTTATTTAGACCTACTATGTTCTTAGCACTCTGAGTGCTTTGAGGTAAAACAATGATTAGAACATAATTACCCCCACTGAGTAGGAGCTTACAACCCAACAGAATAGACCGATATGGTCATAAATAGATACAAAAAGTATATATTTTATATATTAAATGTAAATCATACAAATCTATAACTACAGATCAGACTGGGTACCATAATATAAAAGTAAAGGAAGGCACAACTATTTGCTAGGTATTGAGCTGCCAAGTACAACAACCCTAGGAGGTAAATCACTTTATCCCCATTTTGCACAGAAGATATTGAAGCTCAAAGGGATCAAGTGCCATCCCACGGCCACATAACCAGTAACTGGCAAGGTCAGAATTCAAGTCCTGAACTACCTGACTACAAAGTATGGGCCTCTTCTCAGCAGCTACATTTTAATCAATGGCCAGTGGCTCCACAGAATCTCCAAAATGTCTGGAGAGACATGCTGCTTCAGAGGTAGAGGAACCACATCAAGCAGCAGCAGAGATGGGCAAGTTTCCAAAGTCCACACTCTTGGGAGTGGAGGAACAGGAAGTGCCATGAGCTTATTCATCAGGTATACAGATATAGCCTCCGTTTGCCAGGCAACACCCTAGAAAGGATCATTGGCAGCTGCCTGGGAGCCAGAAGAGGCCTCATGAGAGACTCCCACCCTATGGCCCTGCCTACAGACTCCCTTGTCCTTGTTGCCAGATGGATCATGCTGGAGCACAGCAAACATTCCATTATCTCCTGCTAGACACCACCCTCCTCACTTCGAAAGCCTCCTTACCTCTTACCACTTCTCTCTAGCTTCGGCTTCTGCCAGATGCAACTGTTCCCCAGTCCCCTTGGGCTACCCTTGGGCTTTGGCTGCTGTTGTTGTCTTCCCTAGTGGATTCTGTCCAACCATCAAGGCCCCTTCTTCTTCCAGCAGTCCTTCCTGATCACTCTGAACCATGCTACTTCTTTTTTTTTTTTTTTAATTTTTTTAACGTTTATTTATTTTTGAGACAGAGAGAGACAGAGCATGAACAGGGGAGGAGCAGAGAGAGAGGGAGACACAGAATCCAAAACAGGCTCCAGGCTCTGAGCTGTCAGCACAGAGCCCGACGCGGGGCTCGAACCCACGGACCATGAGATCATGACCTGAGCCGAAGTCGGACGCTTAACCGACCAAGCTACCCAGGCGCCCCTGAACCATGCTACTTCTTTCCTTCCTCAACACCGTCAGCACTGAAGGCTCACAGTCTTTATGAAGCAATTATACATCCCAATGACTCTCCCCATTTTACCTTCCAAAAATTACTGTGTTACAGAAGGCTGAAAAAAGCAGAAGTTCAGGGCACCTGGGTGGCTCAGTCGGTTCAGTATTTGACTTCGGTTTAGGTCATGATCTCGTGGTTCGTGAGTTTGAGCCCTGCATCAGGCTCGTGCTGACAGTTTGGAGCCTGGAGCCTGCTTCGGATTCTGTGTCTCCCTCTCCCTCTGCCCCTCCCCTGCTCTCTCTGCCTCTCTCTCAAAAGTAAACATTAAAAAAATGTTTTAAATAAATAAATAAATAAATAAATAAAAGCAGAAGTTCCCTTTCTTCCCTCCAATTCTGTGTCAATCTCAGGAGCAATACCTTGACTAGTTTCTTGAGTATCGTTTGGTTTTTTTGCCTTTCTGAAACTTTTAAATGCATTTTAAATTTTACATACACGTCTTTTTAGAAAAAATACATAATACTTTTTAGAAAAAATTACATAAATAGAATAAAATTGTATGTATTATTCCATAGCTTCCCTAGGACCCTGCACGAGACCAGACCAGCCCAGCCCAACCTATAGACGGAGACGACCTAGGAGCCCATCCATATGTCAGTTTGTCCCAAACACGTATTAAGTTTCAAATCGATGACCTGCAAACCCATTTGTCTCCAAAATTAATTTTATTTGAGCCACTACAGATTATTTAAATTGAGTCAAAGTTTAAAAGTAGGAACATTTCAGGGTGCCTGGTTGGCACAGTTGGCTAAGTGTTCAACTCTCAGTTTCAGCTCAGGTCATGATCTCCCAGTCATGGGATTGAGCCCTGCGTTGGGCTCTGCTCTGTAAGTGCAGAACCTGATTGGGATTCTCCCTCTGTCTCTGTCCCTCAAAATAAATAAACAAAGTTTTTAAAAGGCATTAAAAAATATGAACACTTCACATAAAAATCTAGCTTGCTTTGGAAAAACCAAAACTGTGGCAACAATGGGCCACCATGGGAAGTGGAATGGCCCTTCCAGTTCAGTGCAGTCCCTACCACTCCCTACTGCTTCTCAATGTTGAGACTGTACACCTAGCACTATTTATCATCACACCTGTATTTCTTTTTTTTTTTAATGTTTATTTATTTTTGAGAGAGAGAGCATAAGCAGGGGAGTGGCAGAGAGAGAGGGAGAGAGAGAATCCAAAACAGGCTCTGCATTATCAGTGCAAAGCCCAATGCAGGGCTCAAATTCAGGAACTGTGAGATCATGACCTAAGCCAAAGTCAGACGCTCAACCGACTGAGCCACTCAGGAGCCCCACACCTATATTTCTAATTTACCTACAGGACAGCAATTTCTTTGTACCCATATTTCAACCAAAATGGAGAAAATCAAAGATAAACAGAATAGGCTGAGTATTCCAAAAACAAATTGGAGAGCATAAACATAATCAACTTTTTTGTTATCCACTACAAACATTGAGTTTTTGTACTATTTTGGAGCACCACCACTGATTCTAGAAAAGCTCTTCCTTTGAGGAAGGAGACCTGTTTTATTTATTTAAATTTTTTTATGTTTATTTATTTTTGACAGAGAGAGAGAGAGAGAGAGAGAGAGAGAGAGAGAGAGACAGAGCATGAGCAGGGGAGGGGCAGAGAGAGAGAGGGAGACACAGAATCTGAAACAGGCTCCAGGCTCTGAGCTGTCAGCACAGAGCCCGACGCGGGGCTCGAACTCACAGAGCGCGAGATCATGACCTGAGCCGAAGTCGGACGCTCAACCGACTGAGCCACCCAGGCGCCCCTAGGAGACCTGTTTTAAAGAATGAAGATTGCTTGCATAAGAGTGAGAACTGAAAGAAGATGGCAAACAAAGGCCACAAAATGTCCCTCTCACACTGAAAAGAAAAGAAAAGAAAAGAAAAGAAAAGAAAAGAAAAGAAAAGAAAAAAGAAAAGAAAAGAAAAAGGTTTTAGAAGAAGATTCTTCCTAGCAATAATGGCAAGTGAACTTGTTCTTAGCCTTCCCTGTAGGGTCTCCTGAAAAAAGTAAGACCCAAGATAGCCAACAGACTATTTTTTTCCACAGAGTGAAAAACCCAAAGAGGCACTGTCAATAAAGGTCCCTAAAGAATCCAAAGGAAGAGAGGCACCAGTGGCCGCAACTGCTTATGGAGACCCACAGGGCCAATGATAGCAGGTGGGGCTCCTGCAACAGAAAAGCATCTGACCAAGTGATGCCTGGGACAAGGTCACAGATCTCTTTCAACCTGAAAAATGCACATTCTGCTGTGGTGTTTAGAGCATAAGCCCTGGAGTCCAGACCTCAACAGTCACCCATATCACAGATAAGGAAACTGCTCCAGAAAGCAACTTTGAAACATTGCCACCGTCTTTTAAAAATAACATTCAGGGGGTGCCTGGCTGGCTCGGTCAGTAGAACATGCAACTCTTAATCTCAGGGTCATGAGCTCAAGCCCCAGGTTGGGCATGGAGACTTTAATCATCATCCAGAATCTTAAAAGGCCCACACTTACTAGATGAGACCAGAATGATACTGTCTTACTTGCTCCCACTAATGGTATGTGACATAAGGATATTCATTCATTCATGTAACAAATATTTGAGAGCCAAGTACATGCCAATCCCACATTACACTATGTGCGTAATCAAGAAGAGAGTGGAAACATGTAATAAATAACTTAGTCTCTGCATCCTGTCAAAGGTGAACAAAAGGGTAGAGTTTTTCAGATTTTCAGATTCATGAATCATAATCTGCCTGCTTAGTCAAGAGCTGTAAAATTTCAGTTTATTAAGCCAGGTTGAAACCTTTTATCACAAAGGGTAACCCTTGCTTTCCAGAAATCACAGTATTGAGTTTTAGTGCTAAAAATGACACAGAGCTTGCCTCACCCAATCTCTTTGTTTTACAAATGAGAAAACTGAGGTCTGAGGAGGTCAGGGAATTGCTCAAGGTCATAGTTATTACTTATTGTAAATTAACACTAGCTTCCTGAAAACAAGGCAATAAGAATTATGAAAAAGCATCATACATTGTTTTAAAATTAATTTCAGGCCTTACACAAAATCCATCTTTTCAGTGACTAATATCTACTAACAAACATGAAAAATACATTTGCTGGGAATCCTTGTATCTGGTAAAAAGATCTTACACAGAAATTCAGAGCTGTTGGTCTGGATTCAAGTGGCATATAGAACACACACAGGGAGGGGTGGGGACGCCATGTGGAGACAGAGGCAAAGATTGGAGCGAAGCATCTATAAGCCAAAGAATGCCAAGAATTCTCAGCAGCCACCAGAAGCAAAGAGAGAAGCAGGGAACAAATGCTCCCTCAGAGCTTCCAACCAATACTGTTGATGCTCTAACTTGTTATGGTTGCCCTAGGAAACAATACAGAATCTGTGTTAGTTTAGTGGCTTTGATCTACTACAAACCCAACTAGTCGAGAGTGTGGAAAGCTGTCACAAAGCTACTAGGACCTTGGGACTCAATAGTACAGAGTCCAAAATAAGAGGGGTAAAAATGTTCTAGCTTGAACTGATCAGATCCCACCCGAATATTGGGTTCACTTCTGGTAACCACACATACAGGCCAGAGTGAAAAGCTGGAGCTTGTCCAGGAGAGACAAGCCAGAACTGTGAAGGGCATAATGGGTCAAAGCCACATCACTGAAGGAGCAGGAGTTTTATGGTCTGTGAAGATTCAGGGCACAGGACTGTTGTCATCATCTCTGAAGAGCTATCATAAGGAGTGATTTGATTTGTCCCCTGAGGGTCAACATGTTAAAACAAGGATCAGTGGGTGGAATCACTGGGAAGCATATTTTTCTAGGAATTATGTGTGTAACGATGTCAAAGTCAGAGTGGCTTCTGAACATCAGACTGACTGGCTGCCTCCTGTTGGTGGAAGTTCTCAAGCCTAGGCCAAAAACCATCTGGCACGATGTTGCTAAAGAAAGAACACAAACCCCAGGTCTGTAATCTGCCAAGATGGCCTTATGCTCCTTCCCTGCTCTACGAATCTATAAACCCATGAAACATGCCATTTAGCAATTATGTGAAATCTGAAGTATATGGGTAAGATGAAGAGATCCTAAGCATTAGGAGATACTTTGGTAGGAAAACAAAGAAACATGACTCTGTACCAGACTCTGTGTGGTTGGCAGTCACCTCATCTGTAAAATGGGTAAAGCTAGGAGGTGATTAACACAGAGAGCCCTAGGTGCTGCTCTACTAGATTCCCTTTTTCCTTGTCACCTCCACACTGGTAAGGCTGAGCAAGTGGTGACAGGGAAGTGGTAATTCTCTGGTAACGGACCCAGCTAGCAACTTTTCCCATGCTACCTTCAGGTCAGGGCAGTAACGAAAGGAGGAAACCAAGAACAGGCACAAAGTCATCCATATGAGCTCACTCACAGGTGCGCAGCACAGAATGACCCACATAAATCTGGACACTTAGTACTTTACTCCATAAACCAGGGGTGTGCTGTAAAGTATCAGCACACAGATCTGAGGGCTAGCTGTGCCCAGAGCCCAGGGGATGTCCATGAGGAATTAAAGCACAGGATCTTTGTTTGGAAAAGATAAAGCTGTTGGTGGGTTGTGAGAGGTAAAGTAGTCCAGCCACATTCCAGTGGGAGGAACCTTGTGTAGCTGTCCTGGTTAGGGCACCCTTCCAGCCTCCAGGGCTGCTTTCTCACTTGGCCACTCCTGCCCCTTTAAGGGTCTGTTAGCAGTGGTGTTAATGGACCAAAGGGGCTCTGGAGGCCCAAACACACAGCATCCCTCCATCCCTCCATGATCCTACACAGGGGGACCATTCCACCCACAGTGCAGGGGGTAGAGGGAAGGAGAAGGACTCCAGACATCCGGTCAGGGAGGGGCTCTCTCTGCCTATGTCACTTCTAGAAAAGGACAAAATGGGATGATTTCGGAAACCCCCCACCCAAACCAGTTTCCTTCTTAATTTCCTAGTGATGCCCATTCAGGAAGGGAGCCTCGGGTCAAGAAACACAGCAGGAAGAAGGCGCCTGACCCACAGGACCCAGAGTACCCGGACTTTCCAGTGAACAAACTGAAACCAGTTTCAGTGGTTCCAGTGAACCACTGAACCCAGACGGAATATCCTGACAGATTTTTCTGGCTTTATTCTAGTTATTTCTTTTTGACTTTTTAGGGCAGGGGGTAAAGCAGGACTGAGAGAGGGGAGACAGTAGGAGAGTGTGGGTTTGGAGCCAGAGCTGGGCTCCAGTTGCAGCCCCACAGCTTTGTGGAAGACCTTCTACAAGGCTCCTGGCATCAAGGAGACAAACAATAAGGGTAGCTGGTCTTGGAGAGGACTCTTCTCCCTAAAGAAAACCTACTAGCTCTCTACATCCCTAAATAGTGGGCCACTGCACCGGAGTGCCAGATTTCTGCAGAGAGCCAAAAATATATGCAGCCAGGAGAAGTGGCAGACAAAGAACCACATCAAAGAGACAACCCAAACTGTAACTTCCATGAGCATATTATATTCTAGGCACCCCGCAGGCATGATCTCATTCTTCAGTATAATCCTAGGAGGTGGGTACTATTATCTCCATCTTACGGATCAGAAAACTTAAGGGGTTTGTGCAACATGACACAGCTAAATAGGGACAGAGCCAAGTTTCAAACGTAGGTCTTTAACTGCAGAGATGGAGTCAAAGGGTAGACCATTTCCCATGAAGACGAACAGCAGAATCGGCTCTTACTTTTCCATGGCAAGAAGAAAACTTTGCCACTGGATAAGGGCTTAATAGAAGAAGTCATTCTTATTAGAATCTCTGAAAAATAAACCACCAGCCCTCTACATCCCTGTCCAGAAGTCCCAACACTCTGGCTGAAAATATGGAAACTGGTGGAAAGCCTGGAAGTCAGAGCCCAGAACTTGCTTGTAGTGAACTTTAACCCAGAATGACTCCTACCTGTGAGGAGGGTAACGTGAAGGACATGGGAGTAGAAGCCTCCTCACCATCCACCTCTCCCCAGCAGCCCCTACTTGGGCCACAGCTGCATGTCCGCTGGCTGAATCACAGGTTTATACTGTGCTTTTGCGGGTCCAGACTCAATTTCCCAACGTCAAACTCTGTCGGCGGGGAGAGATGCAGACAGCGGAGAGAGAGCTCAGTGAATCACTTTCTCTGCTAGTGATGGTATCTAATGCATGTTAAAGGCCTCCCTGCAATTCCTCAAGTGTCTATTAATCAGTGAACCAAGAAACAGAGGGTGCCAAGGAAAAATTCGCCATCGCAGGGAAAAAAGCAAATCTCGAGAAGCCTCCTTACTAAGACACAAAGACTTCTAAACCCAAGGTGAGACAGTGATACGAACAGCCCGGTCATTGAGACGCTTGGTCCAATTGGCTATAAAGTAAGACATTAAAAGAGCCCTCAACTGAAGGGGCAAAATCCACTTCTCCTCAGCCTCATCTGGACACTGACTGTGCCAAAACTGATTAAAAGAGAAACTAGGAAAAGTCATTTGCTCTCACTGAACTTCAGCTTCCCCTTCCCTATGGGTCCTGGAATACTCACTCCCCCTCCAGCTTACAAGATCAAGCAAGATACATGATGGTCCCCAAGGTTCTGCCACCCACCTCCCCCTTCTCATGCTATCTTCCCTGGGAAATCTCATTCACTGCCATCGGTATGACTCCTGAAGCTTTATCTCCAGTGCTGTCCACTCTCTTGAGCCTTGGATCCCTACCTCCGACTGCTTACAGGACACCTCTACCAAGATGTCCCCTCACATATAGAACCTCACATACAGAACCGAAAAACCCATCCAGATTATCCAGCTGTACAACAACGGGTACCATTAAATCCACATATTTCAAAATGGAGCCCTTCCTACCATACCCATGGTGGTAAACCACCACCTTTGTGGTTTTTAACCAGGGGCATTTGGAAAAATGGCAGCAACATTTTTGTTGTGACAATAATTATGTGACATTTGGCGGGGAGGGGACCCAGGCTGCTAAATAGCAGTGTCCTGCATAATGAAAATCTGTCCCTCTCCAAATGCCAACAGGATCACCATTTAGAAATGCCAGAAATTATCCTACCTCTTTCCCTCATTCCCTGTCAGAGATTAGTCAACTCTACTTCCGTATCACCGTCTTCTCCATCCCCGTAGCACTCTCACTGAGATGGCTACAGCAGCCTCTAAGGTTCCCTGTACTCACCCACCTATTCCTTACTAACTTTCAACAATCCTCCACACATATCTCTAAACCTACAAGTTATGTCACTCCTTGTCTCAAAATTATCCAATGGCTCTCCTCACCTTCTGGATAAAGGCAAGCATCACTCTCCTGTTTCCTGCCTCATGGTTTACCACTCCCTCTTGAGGACACCTAGGTTCCAGGGGTGCCTCAGTGTCTTTGCAAACACCATTCCCTTTTCTTGAAGGCTGTCTCTCTTTCTGGCTAACTTCTATCTTTCCTTCAAGTTAGCACGAGGGTCATCTCCACCTAAAAGCCCTCCCTGACACCAGGCAGAGTTAAGTGCCTGCTGGGTGCATATTGGATCACAATATTGGGATCACACATTTACCATCTTATTCTGATTGTTCTTACTCCGCCTGTCAGTTGCTCTGACTCTACAGCACACAGCCTAGTATACAATATAAGCATTATGAATTAGAATTTACAGCTTACACAGCACTTACAGCTGACAAAGCATCATCTCGTGAGACACAGTGGCCTGGAAAGATAGTTACTGTCATTGTTATCATTTTACATTTCACAGAAGAGACTAAGGCTCTGAGAGGTTACGTTCTTGTCCAGGTTCACATGGCTAGCCAGGAAGTAGAGTGAAGACTTGCACCAGCTTCTCTGATGGCAAATTCTTTACTCTCTGTCACAACACCACTCTAAGTGAAAGGTTATAGCACAGATACCTAATTGCGGGTGGGAGGTGTCATAGGCCTGTTTTCTTTAGACCTGCGGGAAATCTCACCTACAGACAGAGCTCTGGAAAATCCAATTACATTATATGCAGCTGCATGGCATCACTGGGGAGGAAGGGAGTCATTGTTCCATCCTCTCAGGCCTGGGTAGAGGGCAACCTCACATACAGAACCGAAAAACCCATCCAGATTATCCAGCTGTACATCACTCTTCTCCCATTCCCCTTTCTATACTCCAAACACACTGTGCAGAAATCCCAAAACCAGCAAAAGAGCCTGGTTTCACTGTCAGAAACAGCTGCACTGTGGCTGCATGCAGCATGATGGCTCCAGTGAGGCTGCTGGGGGCAGGGAGGGACAGCGGAGGATGGGTGGTTAAGTGGCAGCATTTAAAGTTGCCAGGCGTTAAGTGTAAGCCCCTTTAAATGGGCTGCCTACAGAGAAGGTGTGTCAGGCAAAACTGTTGAGCGCCTGGGAGCCTGGCAAGAGAGCTGGGACAGGGAGGAGGCCTCCCTCATGAGCTGTCCCGCTGTGCCACGCAAAAGGCTGGTAGTTCCTAACTACTTTCTGAGAGTTTTCATGAGCACCTCACATATGCCATTTTGCTTCAGAAGCACAAAGCAAATAGAAATTGGGTCTCAGACTTGATGATTCTAACCATGGCTGCAGCAGAGTGTATTCCCCGGCACACGCACACACATGCATTTGGCTCAAATGTGAATTTAAGAGGCGATTAAGGAAACGTGCAGTTTCGTCCCGCAAGCCTCTCAGTGGGCAAGGAAAATGATAAATGCTCATTTCAGGGCTCTGGATGGCAATCACTACCCACTTCAACGGTGTCATTCAGACATCACCATGACAACCACGGAAAGGCTTCCTTCCTCTGTGGCGAAGACAATAGAAATTTTAATTAAGGCTATTCATTTTTTTGGTCTGACCAATGGAAGAAAAACATCAACAAAATGTTACCCAGAAATACATGACCAGAAACACTTTCAGAATTCAAAAATACTTCTGCTGCTTTCCACTGAGTCACATGATCTACGTCCCCCAAAGCCCTCCCTCCCACCCCTTCCACAACTCAAATTTTATAGATCTCATAAATCCAGACGTGTCTAGATCTTTTATCAAACATTATAAAACTAGGTAAACATTCAAATTTAATTTTCTGACTATGATTGAGAACAGGATTTTAGTCATTTTTATTTCAGTCATAAAATTCAAAAGGTCTGGGATATTTTCATAAAGTACTTCCAATAAACTCTGAAAGGACCCAAGATTACACGGGTGTTCAGTGGCCTTTGAGCAGGAGTAGATCTAGATTTAAACATATGCTTTGTTCCGCTGGGTGACTTTGGGTTAGTTACTTAACCTCTCTGAGATTTAGCTTCCTCGTCTGGAGGACAGAAGTAATAATGGCTACCTTGTAGCATCAAGAGAAGCAATGATGGCCATAACATGATGGCAATGTTCATTGGCCAGTAGCAGTGAGCTATACGTAAATGGCAACAAGTATAATCATCACTCTGCCTTATTTTGCCCTGGGAGAATTAAGGTGGCCCTATCCCCTCTTCCTAGGAAACATCTCTGGCATGTGTTGGATTCTCTCCCTTCACACAGGCCTAAATCCAAACTTCATCTTCTCTCAACAGCCTCCTCACTGATCTCCCTGTTTCTAGATGCCACTCTCTCTGGTCCACTGTCCTCATGGACACCCAGCTGATATTCTAAAATCCAGAACTATGCTGGTCACTTTGCTCTGTATGAACCTCTGACAGAACTTTCATGGAGAAAAATATGGCATTGGAGAACTAGAAAACCCCAATGTTGTAATGATGTTGATTCTTCCCCTAAATTAATCTATAAATTCATTGTGAAACCAATCAAGGTCTCATGGGGCTTTCATGTAGCTTCACAAACCCATCTTAAATCTAAGTTAAAGAGCAAACAGACAAGAATAGCCAAGGACATTTCATCTCCATAGAAAAATTCTACTGGGCAAGATTATTCTAGAGGAAACAATTTTTTGTTTCAATGGGTTTGATTTTGGAGAAATGTGTTTAATACAAATTTAGCACAAAAATGGGTAGGCAGGGAGAAAATATGTTAATGAAAGCACTGACAGGTGGCCCTTGACTGGAGGTAGAAAAAACTGGGTAACTTTCTCTGCCAACCTAGTGTAGGAATCAAGCCTGGGAAAGGGGAGGCAAAGAAGCAAAGCAGATTGAGAAAGAGGTAATGATCGTTGCCAAAGACCTAATGTGTCTCCAGCACCATGTATGTGTTTTCCTTTAATATTCCTCATGAGCAGGTAAGATTAGGAAACCCTTAAGAAGAGTGATTTGCCCAAAGGCAAAGACCTCTTGTGAGTGGTAGAGTAAGGAACCAAAACTTGCTTTCTGGGATTTCTCTTTCTTCCATACTTGTGAGCTGCTCCAGGCCTGTTCTTAGGTATCAGCAGGGAGACAGAGAGCCCAGGTGCCAGGTGTGTGCAGCAAAGTGCTGGCAGGCTCACGGGAAGGTTGGGGAGGAGAGGCATCTAGCAGATATACTCCCACAACCCTCACTCCCCAATACCTCTTTTACCTGGAAGGCACCTGGACCTTACTTAACAGACAAACACATGTGCACACAATAAATGAGAAGGCCTCAGAGCCCAAGAAATCCAGGTCATGCTCCAAGTTGCCAACTTACTGTGTAATGGGGAAAGAACTCTCCGCATTTTAAGCCTCTCACAGGTTGTAAATCTTCAGCTTTACTCTGACTGCCTGACAGCATATTCTGCCCTCAAACATACAGTTGAATCTCAATAAATTTCACTTCACTCATCCATAAATCCTGTTTAGAAAAAAAAAAAAATGCATATCCATGGTCCAGCTGGCCCTTACATCAGTGAATTCCCCTCCTGTGCAGGTCTTATAACTTTCATGAGGTATTTAACTGGGTTACAAGTAGACTATGAAATACTGGCATCAGCAATTATACTTGGATAAATAAAAGGGAACAAATTACCTAAGGGCACAGACACTCCACTACATTTCTTCCCTTTACTCATTCAATTTGACGTAACTACCCATCACCACCACCACCACCCTCCATGATCTTTTCCTCGCAAAACAAAACAAAAGGTGTGCACAAAATTGTGATCATTAAAAACTTGGTGGTCTTTAGAAAAGGGTAAGTAAGAAATGAAAGGGTGAAAGGTAGGTGGTTTCTAGGAGTGACTAGATTGTGACACCAGCTCAATTCAGGGACAAATACTTGTGATACCTCTTCCCCCCCCCACCCCAAAATCTCTTTTCTAGGACAAAAATCCTCAGACTAGTTCAAGTGGCACAACATGTGGAAGTCATGATCTTTTTGCATAACCCAAAGGAATACATATTTTATGACACAGTCTTTTTTTGGTTCCCTACTTATAAAAAGTAATACATACCCCTTAGAGAAAAATCAAAATACCTAGAAAAACAGACAACTGAGAAAAAATAAATCACCTCTAAGGGCACCAACCAGATTCTAGTCAGGATAAACTAATATAAGCCAAAAATTTTGGAGAACTGAATAGGATTTTTGTGCTGTTCCCTAAATTCCACCAGTAGCCATTTATTTATTTGGGTAAGCATTGCCCTTCCTAGTCTTTCTTCTCTTTTTTTGCTTTGATAACTTTTTTGAGGCGTAATTCACATGTCAAACAATTCACACACTTAAAGTGTACAATGCAATGGCTTTCATATACTCAGAGTTGTGCAACCATAACCCCAATTTTAGAACATTTCCCTCACCCTAAAAGGAAACTCCATACATACCCTTTTAGCTGTCATCCCTCTGCCAACCCTAATCTATTTTCTATCTCTATAGATTTCTGTATTCTGAACATTTCACATGCACTGTCTTTTGTGGCTGGCTTCTTCCCTTTAGTATCATGTTTGCAAAGTTCATCCATATAGCATGTACCTCATTTTTTATGGCCAAATAACATTCCATTATATGGATATATCACATTTTATTTACCCACTAATCAGCTGGTGGACATTTGGGTTATTTCCACTTAGGAGATATTATGAATAATGCTGCTTTGAACATTCATGTATGAGTTCTTATGTGGACATGTGTTTTCATTTCTCTTAGGTATGTGCTAAGAGTGGAATTTATGAATCATATGGTAATTCTATGTTTAGCCTTCTGAGGACCTACAGACTGGTTTCCAACATGGCTGCATATTCTCACCAGCAGTGCATTAGTATTCCAATTTCTCCACAATCTTTTTTTTTTAAGTGTAATTTTAATGTTTATTTTTGAGAGAGAGCCAGCCAGCCAGCCAGCCAAAGAAGGTGGGGGGCGGGGGGGGGGGGCGTGGTGGTGGCAGAGACAGAGGGAGACACAGAATCCAAAGCAGGCTCCAGGCTCTGAGGTGTCAGCACAGAGCCTGATGCAGGGCTCGAACTCATGAACCGTGAGATCACAACCTGAGCCAAAGTCAGACACTCAACCGACTGAGTCACCCAGGTGCCCCCCAATCGCTCCACATTCTTACCAGCACTTTTTCATTATCTTTTTAAATCCAGATGTGTGTGCGTGTGTGTGTGTGCACGCGCGCGTGTGAAGTAGTATCTCATTATGATTTTAATTTGCATTTCCTTAATGGCTAATGATGCTGGGCATCTTTTCACATGTTCATGGCCATTTGTTTGTGTATCTTCTTTGGCTCAGCTTTTCTTTGAAACTGCAAGAACCTCTGGACAGGGATACTGCTTGAACTCAAATGTTACTTATTAACTGACTTATCTTGGGTAAGTCACTTAACTTTTACCAGCTCCAAGTTCCTTATCTGTATTACTACTAAGTACCTAATAGAGGATGTGAAAATTGAGATAAAGCATGTAAAGGACTTAGCACACAGCTGGGTGCTCAGTAAAGAATCTGCAAGTGATGGCTATTATTATTAACAACACACTTGATCATTAACACTTTACATTCCATTAACTCTTTGAAGCAGTTCTTCCCATAAGGTGACAGTCTAAGATCTAGGAGAGAGAACCTGGGAACAGGAGGCTAGGGGAGTTCAAAAGAGGGAGAAAAAAGGAAAAAGAAAACAGTGACTAGCAGACCACTTTCAGAATCTTGTTTTAGGAGTCACTGCCAAAGGCCAGCTTTGATCCTGTTCTCCCACCCTTCCAATGATATAAGCACCTAATTCACAGTATTAAATCCATTTCTGTTTAGAATAGCTAGTTTCCTGTTACTGCCATTTAACCCTGACTGAAATAGGAAGGCAGGCTTAATCCAGCTGTATCACTATGGCCTTGTACACTGCATGACAAAGAACATTAGGTGATCAATAACCAAAGTGAACCAAATAGAATGAGTACGCGAATAAATGGACAGAGAATGTGTTTGGGATATATGCTCAGCTGGATGATTGAGGACCCCTTCCCCAAAAGTCCTAAAAAAGGCTGAGAAACAGTACCTAAGACCCAGCAGCCAAACTTCTCACTGCCCAACCCAGAGCCCATCACTGCTGCACAGATGTCTACATTACAATATTTTTCAGCTCTTTATTGCCAATACTCAAGGATTACAGATTTTAGAGAATGCTGCTTTCCTTTATTTATTTCTTGAAGTCGTAAGTGAGAAGGTGAAAAGGCCTCCACTTATGCTTTTTGGCATATAAATAGCTCACAGTGTAAAGAAAAGGGGAGTCAGTGGTTCCAAATTCAAAATAAAGACAGGCTGTTCTGACAAGGTCCAAATTACAGAGCGCTCCAGGCACAAACACAGAGCGACACTTTTCAGAGAAAATCTATTTTCCTATTCAGTTCTGGAAGAGAGAGTCAAGCCAAGAAAATCCTCAGAGCCTTCCACAAATTGATTTGGTTTCAGCAGCCATTTGGGGCAGTGCACAGACAACAAACCGCCTCTTAGGCTTCTGTCCTTGCCATGTTCCTTTCCTTTAGACTGGAGAAGGACTACCGCCACTGGAGTCTCCAACATGGCGCGAAGACAGAGCAAGCCCTACATTCCTGCTGTACAGCTTTGCAAATCACTATCTTTCCCCAGTATCCTTCATGGCCCAAACTGCAAGATACTCTCAAAGACCTGGGAGTATCAGAGCATGACAGGTTTGGATCTTCTGGTCCATTTTGTGGGGCCCCTCTTGACAGCCCTGCATTGCTGTAAAACATTCTTTATTTCTTCATGTTATCATTTACTGAAGTCATCAGCCGAACACCCCTTCACATATGTCTCCTGATTCACTAAGCATGAACAACTGCTGAGTGCCTGCTGTATATGCATCCTTTGAGAATACAGTTCCTCTAAACACCAGACTGACTGTTTCAGGGTCAACACTTCTAAATGTTTCATTTCCTAAGTTCATTATGGTATTATTTTTAATAGTAAAATAACCAAACTGCCCAACCATAAGGGAATAAATAGTTAAACAAAATACAGTGTTTTCTACTTGGTAGAATACTGCCCAGCCATTAAAAACAAAGTTTGTGAAAAATCTAAGCTTAATAAGTGCTTATGTTAAATAAAAACCAAGCAGGGGGCGCCTGGGTGGCTCAGTCGGTTGAGCATCCGACTTCAGCTCAGGTCACGATCTCACGGTCCGTGAGTTCGAGCCCCGCGTCGGGCTCTGGGCTGATGGCTCAGAGCCTGGAGCCTGCTTCTGATTCTGTGTCTCCCTCTCTCTCTGCCCCTCCCCCGTTCATGCTCTGTCTCTCTCTGTCTCAAAAATAAATAAATGTTAAAAAAAAAAAAAATTTTTTTAAAAACCAAGCAGGACCCACACACACTGTTATAAAATATAATCGCCAACTATGTTTATGAAATGCAAATAACAATGGATAAAAATAGGCCAAAATGTTAAAGATTATGAACAATATCTTCTCTGCATGCTTCTTTGAATATCCCTGCTCACTGTGGAAAATTTAGAAAATAAATAAAAGCATAAAAAATAAAAATAAGTCACCTGTAACATTTCACCACTGTTACCAATTTGGCATTTTGCTGTCTGTTTATGTAAGACTAAAAATTTATAAATATAGTTTGCATGTATTGCTTGCAAAATTTTTAAAAATCTGTAACACGGGGAGAAATAATACATGAATATTTTAACTGAAAAGTCAAAATCGTATGCACAAAATGACTAAAAGCATGTTCTGTAAGGACTTATTTTTCACTGCTTTGTACCATCAGATTTGTGCCATGTTATGTATAGCTACTTAAAATAAACGAAAATTGGGGCACCTGGGTGGCTCAGTCAGTTGAGTGTCCAGCTCTTGATTTCAGCTCAGGTCACGATCTCAGAAGTCGTGGAATTGAGCCTTGCTTTGGGCTCTGTGCTGACAGCATGAAACTTGCTTAGGATTCTCTCTCTTCCTCTCTCTCTGCCCCTCCCCTGCTCACCCTCTCTCTCTCAAAATAAATAAACTTTAAAAAAATAAAATAGGGGCACCTCAGTGGCTCAGTCAATTGAGTGTCTGACTCTTGATTTTGGCTGAGTTCATGGTCCCAGGGTCATGGGATGGGATTGAGCCCTGTGTCGGGCTCTACACTAAGCATGGAGCCTGCTTAAGATCCTCTCTCTCCCTCCCTCTGCCCCCCTCCCCTGCTTGTGTTGTCTCTCTAAAATAAAAAATAAAAAAAATTTAAGTAAAATAAAATAAAATAAATGAAAATTCTTCTTCTTCTACCTGCCCCCCCCCCAAAATCCAGAAAAATTAAGGTGAAATGAAATGAATGTTTTTTTCCCCTCTTCTCTATGATCCAATTTTGGAAGTAATGTAGTTACACTACCTTGATGATGAAAAAAATAACGTTAAAAATTCTATGCTTTCATCACAGTCACCATAATCCAAAGTATCTATTAGCAACTTCCCTCTAAACAACTGAGTCCCCCCAGGCAGCTTTCTTTGCTACAGAGCCCCAGGGAATGGCAGGTTGGAGCCCTCAGCTGAATATCTGCCGGGAGGGGCCTGCAGGAACCCCAAGCCCCAGTCCACACCTGAGAGCACTTCCTCCAGACAGGGCAGGGAAGCAGAAACACATCCATAGATGATGTCACGGTACGGCATGAAGGTTAAGGCTGGGCAAGGAGGCCTTTGAAATGATTGGCAACAGAGATTAGTTTGCTTCTTTTCCCCCAACTGTCCCTGTATTTCCTTCCCCTGAACATTCTTCCCCAGGCTTCCACTGCAACCCCTCCTCTGCAACCTACTATCATTAGTCTCACAATTCCACCTAAACCCAGAGTTTATAAGCACTTTCAAAATGAAATGTTTCATTTGACACTCTCAAAACAAACAAACAAACAAACAAAACCCATGAGATTGGAATCGCCCCCACTCTCTAGTTGAGGAAGGTGAGACTCTCTGGAAGGTTAGTGGATCCATTTAGCGAAAACCCAGGGCTTAGTCTCTAAACACTGTGCCACCCTTGACAGCAGGCATCTAGGTTCTGAAGTCAGGGACAGTCCTTCTCATTTAGGCTTTTGGCACAGCCTGAGAGGACATGTCTGGGGAAGGTGTTGGCCTAGCAAGCTGGGTGCCACCCAGTACGGACATCCCTAGGCATTCAAATAGGCCGTCTAACAAACAGCAGGTCCTTGGAGGCATTGACCAGCTGCAGAAGATTGGCTGCTGGGGTTTCCAATAACCGCCCCCATGAGAGTCCAGAACTACAGACCAGGAACAAGCCTAGTCAGGCTTCACAAATTGGAAAGTTTAAATCCCACCTCCCCTTCCTACTCTGTGACCTTGAATAAGTTACTTAACTGGTTTCCTCATTTACAAAACAAAGATGGTTATAGTGCCCTCTTTGTAGAATTTTTGGATAGATCAACTGAAATGTTCATGATGGTAAACACTTCACATGCACTGGTGCACAGTAACCATTCAACAGGCAACAGCAAGTATAAATTATACTAACAATTAATATTAGAGTGATAGAAGAGCATATCACAGTGGGAGAACAAGAGACAGTGTTCAAGATTACTGAAGAAAAAAAGGACCTTCAGTTTCTCAGTCTTTTTCATCTTCAATATGTTCACACAGTCACTGGAGTCCCTTCATATTCAGTGCCTTTCCCCCTCAAGATGTCCTGCTATAAAGAATCAGTAAAAATCATGTCATGCACCGTGTGAATTCTGATGAATTTCCACCCATAAATTACTGAGCAGAGAGAGACAATTTCATAAGACCTACAAGGCAGTATCTAAAGTCAAACAGAAGGCAGCCACAGCACCCTGGATACGGAGTGGAGCCTGCTCCCCTCCGTGCCAGCCGAGGCAGCAGCTGGGACATGCGTGCATACCACACCAATGGTCTTGGCACCTGGAAAGCCTGGGCAGCAATCAAACTCTGCCACCATGACGCCTCTGACATGTTCTCCCTCTGGGCCCAGTTTCCTTGTCTGCAAAACAAGTGCTGGACTAGCCGAGCTTTGGTTGTGCCCCAGAGACCTTTAATCTCCAAGTTCCTCTGCATGCATCTTTGCAGACCGGTGCTGGCTTCACGGCCTGCATTCAAGCCTCATGCACCCATTACTATGCATCTCTCTGGGTGCTGGCAATGAGGGCAAAGAAGGTGGCACTGATTTTGATTTTCAGAAAATATCTGACAGCCCTTCAGAAATCTCACCATAAAAAGAAACTAGCTCTTACCAATCACAGATGATAAACTAACAACCAATATTGCAGGAACAATGACCCAAAACAGGTATTGCGATGGCCAACAAGGAGGAGGAGGTGAAGTTTAAAGTGAGAGTGGGTTAGATTAGCATGACAGGCAGAAAGATGACAGGGACAATATACCCGGCCAAGTACAAGTCTAGAATTGCTGTGCTGAGTTCTGCACTTTTGAATTTGAGAAAACCTTCAAGTGTTGGTAATTAGACCTGAATCTTATCATCACCACTTAATACATGAGTAATGTTTTATAAACACAAACACATTCAGGTGTCACTTAACTCTCATTCACAACAAACATTTCTTTCTATCGTAATCAGATGAGGAAAGGGGTTTGAGGAGGTTAAGTGACTTGCCCAAGATCCCACAGCTAGGAAGTGCAGGGCTGGCAGGCAAACCATGGCCTGGAGTCCAAATTCAGTGGTCTTTCCAGGTTTTTTATGCCTGCCTTCTGCAAGCCAAAATGGAGAGGAGGAGAGCTCACATTCAACGTGATTTCATTTGTGTGTGTAACCGGCACCGGGAGCCAAGTCGGGGAGAAGCCAACAATGCAAATTTTAAAAGTGAAGTCCCCAAACATAAATGTCATAGGATGCCATTAGGGAACATCCCTGACACACGGCTTCTGCCGCTAAAGCAGTGGTTCTCAACTGGGGTGATTTTGCCCCCAGGGGACATGTGGCAATGCCTAGAGACGTTTTTGATCATCACAACTGGGGGATGTTGCCGGCATCCAGGGCGTAGAAGCAAGAGATGTTGCTAAACATCCTACAATGCACAGGACAGCCCCCACAATAAGGAATAATGTGCTTCAAAACAGATGATGGATGACACACTGCATCTTAGCAAACAAAAGGAACAGAAAGATGAGCTGCATTTTACACCTATCAGGAAGTATTAATATTCTGGACTTGACTTTGGGTTCCTTCCAGGCTGGGTTCTAGCCCTAATGCACTGTGTGATCCCAGGCAACTCACTTGACCCATCTGTGTCATATTTCCCCTGTAAAGCAAGGCAGGAGGAGGTAGGGGTGGAACATTTTTTTAACAAAGTTGATTCTCAAGCATTTCTGTACCTGATAATGGCCTGGGATTCTGGCTAAAATGCAAAATTCCTAGATTTCATTCCCAGAGATTCTTCATTTTTAATAAGCACCTCCAGGGGAATCTCTTATAAACAGTTTAAAAAAAAGTAGTTTGAATAGCATAAGAACAATTTTAAAAAATGAAATAAATAAAATGTGTGTGGTTTTGTCTAAGCAGGATTTGTAAGTTTGAGGAATGGTGCCACCAGCACCCCAGGAGTTAATCCAGGGGCCTCCTTACCTGTGGGAAAACTATGGCAGCTCTCTCAAGGGAGCTCCAGCTTCTCTAAGGCCCAGGGCTTGGGAAGCAGCCCCACCTTGAGACAAGCTAAGGAGCAGCTGAAACTACAAGAACAGCCCCTCAACCTGAGAAGCTGCTCATGGAACAAAGCCCCAGCCACACACACTCCAGAGAGGCTGGGGAGGGGATGGTAGGACTTAGAACACCAAGACAAATGCATTAGCCAACAAGGAACATAACCATTCTCAAATCACATAAAGGAACACAAGGGCAAACCCAAATACATTTAGAGAAGGGACTCATTCACTCACAGCAATAATTCAGTCCCTTATTAACTCCTCTGTGAAGACATCTCTACAACACTCAAGAAGAACCTGGCAGAAGTGAGGCCTCAGGGATCCCAGCCTACAAGGGTTGAACTTTCACTATAAGCACCTGCTACTTTGCCCTGTTTGCCCTCTAGACCCAAGCTGAAAGCCATCCTCTGCTAGTCACTCAGAGCCCTGTTCCCCAGCCCTCCTTCCTGCCACCTCCTTCACAAGTTTGAGAAAAGTAAACCCAGGCCCTGGCTAATGAACAAAATATAAACAGATTCATACCCTGTTTGTTCATTTCTATCTTGAATCTTCACTAAGGCATCCTTATCCTGTCCAGGTCCCCAGCCTAATTACCAGGCAGAGTGACACAGCCAGAGTACACCCTGGTCATAGACTGGGGCGTGAGGTCCATCCATAGGGACTTCTCAGCAAGCCAATACCACACAGGAAAGGAGTAGCACAATCCTCTCATTTGTCATTTCAGCCTTTCTGCCTCCATAACGGATGTGGAGCAAACTATGACTGTAGATATCACAGGCTTCTGCCACAGATCTTCTCATAAAGGGAAATTGCTGATAGGACTGGGTAGACACATCTAACTCCTTATTCAGGGAAAGTCCCTGAACATTAATAATTAACATAGAATCACCTGTAGAATGTTTTAAAACCCATGACGCCAATGTCCCAACCTAGACCAAATAAATCAGAATATCTGGCACTGGATCCCAGGCATCAATATTTTTTAAAAGCTCCAAAGGGATTCTATGGCCAGGGATAGCATCCACCAAGCGAAGGTCTCATAGTGGGGACACTGGGCTCCAACTTGCCAACTAAAAGTACCAGTGACATTCAGCCCCAAAGTAGGTTTAGGATAACAATAAAAGGAAGCAGGGGCGCCTGGGTGGCTCAGTCAGTTGTGGGTCTGACTTCGGCTCAGGTCATGATCTCACAGCTCCTGAGTTTGAGCCCCACATCAGGCTCTGTGCTGACAGCTCAGAGCCTGAAGCTTGCTTCGGATTCTGTGTCTCCCTCTCTCTCTGCCCCTCCCTGCTTATGTTCTCTCTCTCTCTCGACAATAAACATTTAAAAAAATTAAAAGAAAAACAATAAAAGGAGGCAGAAGAAAAAGCTTCCCTTCTTCAAAAGGAAGAAAAGCAACCTGTCATGGAAATTTTATTTTATTTTATTTTTAGAGAGAGAGACAGCACAAGCAGGGAAGGACAGAGGGGAGGGGAGGAGGGGGGAGGGGAGAGGGGGACAGAGAATCCCCAGCAGGCTCCACATTCAGCACAGAGACCCACACTAGGCTTGATCCCATGACCTTGGGACCACGACCTGAGCCGAAACCGAGTTGGACGCTCAACTGACTGAGCCACCCAGGCACCCCTGACATGGAAATTTTAAATAGGAGCTAAAGAGCAGAAAAGTAGCTTCTTTACCAAGTGCATAAAACCACTGGGTTTTGACCCCTAAATGTTTATTTCAGTCAAGTGCTAGAACTGTACCAGACCCTGAAAGAAGAAACAGCAAAGTGTGAAACAAGGCATCTCATCTTAAAGAGTGTAGACCTTCCGAGGAAGTAAAACTAGAAGCATGAAGCAGCTCATGTTAAGGCAGGATCTCCTGGTGTTACCTACAGGGGAGGGCAAGGAGCTGGAGGAGGTCAGACAGCCGGGGCCCGGCCCCAGGGGCGCTTTGGGCTCCGGGCTCCCGGCTCCAGCCTCCTCTGGGCTTCCAGTCATGCTCAGATACTCCCACAGGTGCTGCAGGACTCAATTCCCAGTCTGTTTCCTATATGATTCGGTCCACCCTGCTGGCCTATTGCCAGCCAGCTCTAAAATGTCTAAGCGAGGGACACAAGGGGCCTCTTAGTGCCTGCAAAGTTGCAGCTATATTCATTTCCCTTCCAAATTAACATCCTCCTGCCCCATAATAAAGCTGTCAGCTCCCAACAAAGGGTGCTGGCTAAGAAAGGTGGCCAAGGCTATTTAGGCAGAGGGCACAGCAGCTACTTGATGCCAAGGGTGGGAAGCCCAGAGTAAGACCCTAGCCCTCCACACTGACAGCCAGCTTTCCTATCACCAGAATACACTCGAATGCCCCTCTCTGCCTGGCAGTCTTTCTTCACTGCACATTTACCACTAGGCCAATGCGCTTGGGACCGAAACATAATTAATCCCTGCTCTAGCCACATTTCATTTTTTTTTTCCCAGAGAATGAATCTGATAGACCCGCAGTGTCAATAAGGGAGCACCACTCTGAATGCTAATTGCCCCCACAGGTTCTGCAGAGGGCACGGGAGAGGCCTGGAGGCTGGCCTTCACAGCATGGGCACTCTCAGGTTCGGAAACCCTACCTGGCGTTATCATCAGCAACTCGATGCAGGGACCGCCCTCCCAGTCGAGACAGCAGTAGCCAGAGACCCTCAAGTTTCCTCCAGGGTAACATAAGGCTGGTGGCCGAAGCCGTGATGATCAGGCAGCAGGGGCGGGGGGGGGGGGGGCAGAGAGTGAGCTGCCTGCAGACTGCACAGTTCCGCTCTGCTCCACTACACTGAGGGGAACCAGCAGAGGGTGAGGATTTAAAACGCAGCAGTTGAGATTTAGGTTAGATTCACAGATGAACTTCCTGACAGAGAGGGAAGCGCTGGAAAGACTGACCCATTACTTAAATTTCACTGGGGAGCCACAAGAGGCTGATTGTACTGTCTGCCAGGAAGCAAGTGAGCTGTGTGAAGAGGGAGCCTTCTGTGCACAGTGATCAGAAGCAGGGACCTCGCTGGAGTGACCCACAGCCCTCTAACATGCCATCACTTTTCTGCTTTTTAGTGTAAGATAAATAGAACAGTCTGATAATCCCCACAAATATGCAATTTTATTTTTTTTTTAATTTTTTTTTCAACGTTTTTTTATTTATTTTTGGGACAGAGAGAGACAGAGCATGAACGGGGGAGGGGCAGAGAGAGAGGGAGACACAGAATCGGAAACAGGCTCCAGGCTCTGAGCCATTAGCCCAGAGCCTGACGCGGGGCTTGAACTCACAGACCGCGAGATCGTGACCTGGCTGAAGTCGGACGCTTAACCGACTGCGCCACCCAGGCGCCCCACAAATATGCAATTTTAAATGTACTTATTACTTGATCTAGGAATTCCAGTTCCAGGAATCTAAGAAAATGGTTAAAATCCTTAGTCAAATATTTTTGTGCATTTTAGGGGAAATACATATTTACGTATTTTAGTGGACACAACCTAAATGCCCAACTACTGAATGGAGAATTAAGTAAATTATGGCACATGTACTCTACAGACTATTATCTAGCAAAAAATGTTTTTAAGGGATAGGTAATAATCTGGGAAATACACATGACATGATATAATGTGAAGGGAATAAAGCATACTAAATTGCATATTTTAGAAAAACAATGTATGGGCACTTTGAAAAAGAATGGAGGGAAATACACCAAAATGTTAGCAGTAATCATCTCTGAGTGTGGAAGTAAATGTTTTTAATTTCCTCTATTGGTATTCTCCAGATATTATAAAATTAGCACATTACCTTAATAATCAGAAACTGTAGGCATTAAAAAAGAAAAGAAAACTGTTCTCTGACGTACCTCAGCGCCATAAATCTACTTCATCTATGTGGACATTATTCCCAGAAAGCAAAACGGTGACACTCAATCTTGTACTTGGCAAGACAAACACATTCTCGCTTCCAAAATGGCTCAGCATCCCCACTGCAGCCACCTGAAAACCACTTGTCACCATTTCCCACTGGGAAGTATGGGGGGTCTTCCCTCTCAAAGATTCATGGGGCTCTCATTCTGAGGCCAGACCCTCCCTTCACATCCAATTACAACACACCTAAGTGAGTCTGAAAGGCAAGGGAGAAAGGTGGAATCCTGCAAAGAACAGGGATTTACTGGATTAACCCCGAGAAGTCTTGAACTGCCAGATTTAGAGATGGCCGCTATTTACTCAACGTCCACTATACGCCAGGAACTGGACAGGATGTCTTCACATACTTTGCCAAGTAGGAATCATTAGCCCTGTTTTATACAAGAGACTGAGGCTCCAGAACTTCCATTAACTTGCCTCAAATCACATAGACAGTAAGTGGCAGGGCTGGGACTAAGTGCTGCTCACCCAACTCCAAGTCAAGAAAGGTTTCTTCCCTAATCACTTCTAACATCAGCATCTGTGCAGGGAACAAGATGCAAAACACACTTCTTCCTTGCAGACTTACACCCCCACCCTTGGTAGCTGAGACAGGTCACTCACGGCTACTTGGCCACTTTCTGTTCCTACCACTACCTATGGATGCAAACACTCTAGCCCCATGTGGACACTTAAAAAAAAATTTTTTTTAATGTTTATTTCTTCTTGACAGAGAGAGAGACAGAGAGAGAGAGAGACAGCATGAGTGGGAGAGGGGCAGAGAAAGAGGGAGACACAGAATCTGCAACAGGCTCCAGGCTCTGAGCTGTCAGCACAGAGCCCGATGCGGGGCTCAAACTCACGGACAGTGAGATCGTGACCTGAGCCGAAGTCGGACGCTCAACCGACTAAGCCACCCAGGCGCCCCCCATGTGGACACTTTAATGACCTACTGTGGCCAAATGACCCTTAAGAATGACCCAGCACTGCAAGATGAGGCTCACTAACAAGGCCTTCTCTAGGGGTGTCTGAAACTCTGATGAGAATATTTATGAATATTCCTGTATTCATAAAGGAGAATCTCCCTTATGCTCAAAACATCTCTGAAGAAGTCAGGCTCTTGTCCCCTTTTGCAGATGGGAAAATTGAGGTTGGAAAGCAGGCTGACCTGTTCTAAGTCTAATACGCGGCAGAGCTAACACTAGAACTCAGGTTGTCTGATTTCTGGCCCAGTGATCTTTCTACCACAGAGGAGAATACGAAGAACTTGGGCTCTGAAGCCTGAAGGCCCAGATTCAAATCTCCACCCTGCTACCTACAAACTGTGTGACCTTGGGCCCATTACTTAAAACCTAAGTCTCATTTTGCTCCATTGCAACATAAAGAAAATAACAGTCCCTACTTAGCACAGTTGTTATGAGGATTAAATGAGATAATACATGTAAAAGAACTAGCAGGTAGATGTTCACATAATCCTGAAGGCATAGCACTAACACTCTTCCATCTTATCTCCCTAATATGCAAGGTCCAAAAGGCTTTGTCTGAAAACAGGGTCATGAGGGCCCACACCAACTTAGATGCAACCGGCTTTCGGCTTTGCAAGGCCTGGCCAGTAGCTTGCACCTAGCTTTCTGATGTCTTACTGAGATGATGCTGAACACGCTTTTCTCTCCCCATAAGGCCTCTGTCCCACTTCAGGCCCTAATTCCAACCCTCCTTCAGTGGCACCTCTGATCAGCCCATCCAGGAGGTCTTCCCTTATCTGCCCAGACTGGTTTAGGTCCTATAGATTCCTGGACTTACAGCCCTAACAGATGCTCACCACTATTATCCACATTGGCTGTGTACTTGCCTGTCTCCCCCACTACAATGAAGGCAGGGACTGCGGCTATATTCGCTGTTCAATCTTCAGCACCTATCTGTATTGGTTTCCTATTGCAACTGTAATGAATTACCACAAATTAATGGCTTAAAACAACACAAATGTATGGTCTCACAGTTCTGGAGGTCAGAAGTCCAAAATCAGTCTCACTGGGCTAAAGTCAAAGTTGATCAGGAGAGCTGCACTCCTCCTCCATGGGAGAATCCATTCCTCACCTTTTGCAGTTCCCAGAGGCCACCCACATCCCTCAGCTCATGGCCCTGCATCACTCCAACCTGTTACCTTCATCATGTTTCCTTCTTTCATTCGGACCTTCTTGTAAGAACCCTTCTGATTACATTGGGTCCATCTAGATAAACCAGAATAATCTCTCATTACAGGATCCTTCACTTAATTATACCTATAAAGTCCCTTTTACCATTTAAGGTAACATATTCCCAGGTTCTGGGGATTAGAACATGGACATCTTTGGGAGTGGGGAGAGGAATCACTCGGCCTACCCCACTATCACAGCATCTAGGACACAGCAAATGGGCAGTGACTGCCTGCCTCATGTAAGAGGCTATGCTCCATCTGGTCCTAAACCACTGAGAAGTGGAATCTTCTCGACTGGTTTGGGAAAGTCCCAAAGCCTGACATGTCCCCTCCGTTCTAGTCAAAATCTCCGAAAAGGGCTCTCTCTCCATAACCTGCAACTCCAGATTTCTTCAGCTAACTTGGAAGTAGCCCACACTTACATCTCCATACCTCCACTCTAGGTAAAAATCTACTAGCTAATTCTCTGAACCCTGAAAGTATGGATGAATCAGTCTCAAAAAGCATCTGGTAATTGCCCTTTGCGTAGACTGACAGGCACAGTCGATGGCTTCCCAGAGCTCACAATCCACATGGCATCATCACAATGTGAACAGAAGCCAAAAGGCAGCAAGATAAGGGTTCTATCACTTACCAGCATGAGTCAGATTCGATAAATATCACATATTATAAATACAGCACATTCTTTGAAATTCTATCAAAATCAGGCTTTAAATTAGCAGGTTACAGTAGCAACCTAGCAACCCAAACACATGTATTTCCACATGAGCCTGGTACCTAAACAAAATGATGTTAGGATCCCTGAGAAGAAGAGCAGGCTGGGTCGAGGGTTCACCACTTTACAGAATATGACAGGCGGCTAGGATTTGGCGATGGAAGGAACCCAAGCTGAGATCTGAATCCTTTCTCTCCAATCTATCCTGTGTTACCCTGGGCTTATTAGTCAGCCTCTCTGAGCTCTCTCAATATACACAACAACTGAGACCACCAATACTGACCCACAGGTAAAATGCTTAGCAGGTAGTATATTTTCACTAGCAGATGACCTCCTTTTTCCTGCCCCTGAAATAATAAAGCTGGCAGGGCAAGTAACTCCTCTAGGAAAATACAAATTGGTGTATATGCACGGTTATCCACACAATGCCCACCTCTGTGATTTCTGCCCTGCCCAACCTGTATCTCCACTTTTTTCTTTAAATGGACTACATAGACAACAATAGCTGTCAAATAATGATTTTGATTTTGTAACTATATTTCTCTTCGAATACACATGAAAAATTATACACTCATGTACAAAGCTATTAAAATTAAAAACATTCACCCCTGTATTATCTCATACACATTCACACTTTGGGAAACTCTGGTGAAAAAACATGGCTTAACTAAATTGTGTGCGCCCAGGTAATTTCCCTTCTCTGAGACTCAGTTTCTCCCAAATAAGAAAATAAAGAGAATGGTCTAGACCACCTTTCCATTTCCTTCTAGTTCCAAGATTCTGAGATTTATTATCAAGTGGTCTGAATAAGCAAAAGAATCTGGGCAGGGAATTTTTTTTAAAGGTAATGAATACCATGGAATATAATTAGAATCATCCATCTTAAAATCAGAGAGAAGAAAAGGATGAAAGAGAATGACAAAGGGCTGTACGCCTCTGACTTTGTGCTTCTCCTTAATGGAACTTCTTACATCAGATCTTCGTGAGAGGGCACTTGGTGTTGTAATCTCAGCTTGGGTGGTTGTTAGTTTTATCACCCTAGGCAAGTCATTTAACCTTGCAGTTTCTACAGTTGTAAAATGGGTAAAGTGGGTAATACCTCCTCCCTGAGGCTGTTTGGGGATTGTGAGTAACGTGTCTGGGTACTGGGAACATAGCTGGAGAATATCACCACTTGCTGTCGCCACCAGGCCCGGACTAACTGACTGAGGGCACATGTGCCTCTCCACTTCATTATAAACTCTCTGAAGGCAGGAATACCTTGTTCATCTTTTTCTCCCCCACAGTGCCTAGCAGTGTTGTATACAAAAGGAAAGAACTCGACTTGAATACGTAGGGAATCAACTCTTACAGAAAGAGCTCCTGCTCCAAGACAGGAAACTGAATATTCCCAGAGATGTACAGATGACAAGCAAATCTTCCCTGACAAAAACAAATGTTCCCTCTTCCTAAAAAAAAAAATAATAATAATAAAAATAAAAATAAAAATAAAAAGTTGAGAAAGCCACTGAAATGTAAACAATGCTGTCTTCAGTCCTTGGGTCATGATTCCCTGCCCCCTTCAATCTTCCTTTGTAATATTCTAAATATTCCAAAATGTATGCATACTAGTAAAAAGCTTATTACAAGGATAAATGAGGTTGTTAGCCTCGGGGTCAGAGAGTCAGAGACATGAGGTCCAGTATCTGCCCTTACAAATCTGGCTACCTGACCTCAGGCAAGTCACTCCACTTTCCAGTAAAATGACAGTAACAATACCCACTCTGACAGCATGACCAGGCTGTTGTGGGAGCCAGGACACTCAGGTCCATGCCACAAAAAACACTACCTCCGCTAATGAGAGCTCTAGAATCTCCTGAGCATGCCTGGAATGCCACCAGTTGCTTTTTACTTTTCATTCCTAACCAGACCTTTATTCCTTTATTTGTGTCATACCCTCATAAATGTTATCCTTGTCATAAAAAGAGAGAATAACCCAGAAAGCGACAGCCTCTTTCTTATCCTATAAATGTGCTACAAAAGTAATGAGGATGAATTCGAAGCTGTGATCATAACTCTGTTAATGAGTACCACCCATGTTGGAAACACCACCAGCCGTGAGCCCTTATTTTCACAGCCCTTGTTTCTTTCTTCCTTTCTCTTTTTCTGAACACATATAAAACTTCAAACTTGAGTGCTCACTAGCAGATACAGTTTGGAGCAGCAGGTAGGAGGTAAAACAGCTAACTAGAACCATCAGAAAGAAGGATGAGATGCTGAAAACTTGCAGTCTAATGGTTGGCTCTAAACCAAACATTTCTCTTGCCTAAAGTCAAATGAAACTAGCAACCCCTTTCCTTCTTTCTCCACAAACATTTGGTTTGTTTATATGAATTACACTCCAGTCATAAGGAGATTAAACTGACCCTTAGCATCTCAGTGTTGCCCAGCATTGAGGTAAGCTAATGTACAATCTCCTTAATATACCTCGCATTACCACACCTAATATCAACTCTGATCCACCAGCAATCTCATTCTTAAAAGGGACCATTAGGTGAATGAGCACAAGAGGGTTATAGTCCCACACAAATGACACTTAAAAGTCATTTTAAGCCAAGAAGATGATGTGTCTATGAGCCCCACAGAGCTTATGGATGGAGAGCAAAGAGGACAAGAAAGGGACACCAAAAAACCAAACTGACCAATAAGGACCTCTTTTACTCATTTTAGAAACATATTGAGAATTAGCCTAGGAAGTTAGAATAGGTCAGTGGAAAAAAGGTAGTGTGCAAACATTTGCAAAAACTTTGGTTTATTCCTGCTGTGGGAGACAGGTCTTCAGATGCATGATTTCCAGAGGGGGTTGGTTAGCCAATAATTACAATTCCTAACAGCTCAACTTCATCAACTTCCTAATCAATAATTAACTGCATCATATATTGTTGTGAAAATTAAATGAGATAACACATGAAAGCACTTAGAAGAGTGTCTGGTACACAGTAAGTTATCAATTCTTTGCATACCACATCACACTTTTGCATACATGATCCCATTGGGTCATAAGAACTGTGTGAGGCAGGTTTTACTATTCTCATGGGACACTAGCTCAAAGAGATAAGAGGACTTGTCTAGAGTGACACAGCTTAAAAGTGCCAGGTATCTGGTTGCTCTTTGGACTAACATTCCATAATCATGGCTGGCCCAGAGATGGCTGCATTAGCAAGAGTCTCAGCATGCCACCTTTCTAGTTCAACTGTATCTGTAGTCAGGGATTCACGGGTCTCCATGGCCTCTTTGAATGATCTGAGGCTGGAAAACAGGTTTGATGTGAAGGCCAGGGCAGGTCTCACTTCTGACCCTAGGAGCCCGGGTATGGCTTCTGGGGTCAGGAAAAAAAAAAAAAAAAAAAAAAGGCATTTTTGACATTCCCATTTTCTACATAATACTCTTTCAGCTGCTGCTCCAAGGATCCTTCAGTTACCTTTAATTAATAAAAAAATAATAATAGCTACCAATTAACAAGCACTGTATTAAATCCTTTACAAACATCTCATAATCCTCACAATTATCCTTGGGGGGCAGAGGGTATTGAAGAGAGGTATCCTTATCCCTCTTTAACAAGCAAGGAAATCAAACACCACCTGCCTCAATTAACCCTTGCTCCTGGATACCCCCAGAGCACAGGCCTGGAATACTGGCCTCTTTTCTCTTCAGAGACAGTATAAAACCTAGGGAGGAATTTTGTACTTTTGCAAACCAAGACTGCAAAGGCTACCAGGGTCTTCATTCTGTTTTTCCTCTTGATAATATCCGACTCAGAACAAATCTTCAGGACACCTCTCTCTTAGCCTGGGTACTTTCTCCCTGCTGTCCAGCCAAGGAAAAGGCTCCCTGCTATAGCTGGGGCTGAGGAACAGTCACAGCCACCATCAGCCCCAATGCCTCTTTTAAGAGGGAAGGGAGAAGACAAGCCCAGGAGCTGATATACATAAACAAAATGGCTCTTTTTCCAGGTTGGAGGGGCAGTCAGGCCCCAGGACAGAGGCCTTAGCCACTGATGAACTCACCACAACCTGCTGTGTCCAGCACAGACATTAAGAACAGGACACATAGGGGACTCTCCAAACCAGCCCTGCTCAATCCTCTGAAACTACAACCCGCGAGGATTCTGGCTCCTGCCTACTAACCCCACAATCCCACAGCCTTTCTGATAACTGCTTCACTTTCCCCCACAACCCCTTGATCTCCCATTTACCTCACAGTGCCCCAGGGACCGTATTACCCACCCACTCTTTACGGTATCACCTTGAGTAGCTTCCCCAGGCAGTGGCCAGGCCATTATCAATGAATATTCAGCCATGACCAGCAGGCTGCAAGGGAAGCAGACATTAGATGGCATCCATGGGCAGACTTCCCATGATAGAAAAAACTTGCTCCTTATCAGGGCCATCTCCAAACCCTCAACTTGCAGAGTGCCAGCAAATCAGCAGCAGATCAGGGCACTGCTGGAGAAGGTGGCACTCGAAAAGCACGTATATTGGGGGAAGGGTGCCACTGAGTATGTAGGCTGGTGGAAGGACAGGTGGCACGGACTCCCCAGTGACCCAGGTAGCAGGGTCAGCGGCCTCTCTGAAAGGCTGGAATGAGATGGGGACTATGTGTCCCTGGGCAGCCATCAGAACAGTCCCACCCTGGAGACCAGAGACAGGGGCAAGGTGAATCCAGCAAGCCAAGTCACCAATGTAGGGGACAGAAAATTGAGGGGAGAGATATGGGGTACTGCAGCAGCCTATCTCAGACCATGCACACCATGTCTCACACCATGCACAGCCCACAACCAGAGCTAGAATCTCCCTCCCTGCACTGCATACCCCCAATAAACCCACCGCCCTTTAGACACTTTCCACTCTCCTAGGGCGATCCCCCTCCCCACACCTAGTCCCCAGAAAGCCTAGCCCTTCTTGTACTCCTACGAGTGTCAACTTCCAAGATGTGCTCATCTTCTAGTCACCCTAACTCAACCCTTCAGTTTACAAGGCTGAGTACTCTATCCTCAGCTGGCAAGAAAAACAGTTTCTCAGGTCTCTAAAGCACAATGCTGCCTGGAAGACTGAATTTGGCAACTCTCCACAGGCCCCAACTGGGGCAAAAATCTCCTCAGGCCTGCCTCCAATTGGCCCCCTCCAACACACCTCTCCCAGAGCCAAGCCCCATCCACAGCCCTTGATTTAAACCTGGGTTCTTCCATTCCCGCTCAATAGGGGCACACCTGAAATGCCCAGCACACATAGAGCACACTTTGTGAGACTACCAGCTTTAGAATCCACCTTTCCCCAGCCAAGGAGGAGGGAAACTGAAACCATCGAGGGAAGAGCCGCACTCTGCCCTCAGCTCTTCTCCACCTTGACCTCCTCCTTCCAGTAGGCACTGAGGGCACTGGGATAGACAGGCCAGATAACGACCTGGCAGACCCTTTTGCCTTGGCCAACAGTCTACAGATTGTTGAAACAGACCCAGAGGCACTTGTTGAACAGGTGCAGAATTCTCAGGTACTGGGGCTGTGGTAGGGCAGCCCTTTCCAGAAAACTTCAGATGGTCAGCAGAAGACCCAGGTCTCACACACCTGGCCTGGAAGCTTCATCAGGAAGCTGCCCTGGGACAAGGGTGGGAGTGTGTTTGCTTTCAGAAAGCAGAGGAAAGGTACAGGCTGGTTCAAAAGTAGATAAAAACCCAGAGTTGGTCCCTCTCTGCCCTCCCAGGGAGTGGCGGGGGTGGGGGGTGATGGTGCTATCCCACAGACAGGGAAAGGGGATCCCTTCTGCAGAGTGCCAGTCACTAGGGGAACACCAGCATCCTTCTCAGGAAACTGGCTGCAATACCTTGGGCTTAAACCTTGAGTGCCAATGCCAAAAAAGGGAAAGAAAAACCTGCAACCCACCAATCTCATCTCCAGATTCCCTCTCTCCAGCTAGACACATTAATAATTAACTTGCCTACCCGGGAGCCCGCCCGTGTTGCCATAAAAGATGAGTAATGGCACCGGAGCCCCGGCCCCATGCCCGCAAGCTTCTGGGCTCAGGGCTGGGACGGACGCCTGTAACAAAGCCTCCGCATTCCTCCGGGAAGGTGTGTCTGAAACCAGACCTGTCAAACGACAAGAAGCTGCCCCCTTACCTCCCCCTTAGCTGGCTCCCATCAGGAAGGGGGTGGGGGACAGATAAGGGGAGAAGAGATAGCCTCTGCCCAGTCTCTCCCCCCCCTCCCCCCCACCGATCAGTGCCCCCAACCACCGCCGATTTCGGGAAGCAGAGCTGTCTGCTGAGAGCTAATCCTGTTACCATGAACGCAGGCTGTACTTGGAGACCCAATTCTCAAAACAACAAGGCTGCTCCCTCGGCGCCCTTCCCGATGAGTAACCCCTAGCCCGGAGCCCGCCCCACGAATTCCCTCGCTGAAACTCCCGCGGCGAGCTGCGGCTCCCACGCGGATGGCCAGCCGGGGACGAACCCGCTCCCGTCACGCCAGCGCCCAGCCACAAAAAGCAACCCCCGATGCAGCCCCTGCTGCCTGCCGGCCCGCAGCCCCCCGAAAGTTACAGCGCGAGGACACACCTGCAGGCCCCCCGCGGCGGTCCCCGCCAGCCCCCCAGGGCGGCGGGGCATGCGTCCCCGGCCGGGCAGCGCCGCGGCTCCATGCGCCCGCTCCTTGAGCCCAGGCCGGCCACCGGTCAGCAGCGCTGGGCGGCGGAGCGCGCTGTGGCCTCAGCGCGCCCGCGGCGCATCGCGCGCCCTCCTCGTCCTCGCCTGGGCCTTCCCTAAGAGCCCACACCCACTTGACATCAGCGCGGATCAAAGCACGTGGCGCAGCGCCAGACGGCGGACCCCGGCGGTCCAGAGCGCGCCCGGAGTGCCGCCGCGCCGCCAGGACGGCGCGTCCGAGCGCGGCACATTCCTCTCCTTGCAGAGGATGCAGCAAGCTGGAGTGGTAAGGAGACAGAAGAGGGGGAGGGAAACCGGCAGAGGGGGCAGGACCTGCCGCCTAACAGCGGCGCTGCACTGGCGCCCAGCCAGCCACAAGCAGACCTTACAGCAGTTGCTGCAAGTGCCCATCTACTGTGAAGACCAGGCTGCAGGTGACCCGGGTTGCTGTTTTCTCCCCGCCAAAGAGAGCCCTGACCTTGAATTCTCTTCCCCAGAATGAATCGAGGAGGATCCTCTCCAACCACCACTACTAAATTGCTGGGGCTGATCCTGACAAGCCAGGAAAGAATGCTTGGTTGGATTAGGTTGCTGACCCCATCACTCAGGAGGCTTCCATGGGGCACCCAGCAAAGCAGATCATACCCTCTGGCTTGTCTCTATACTAGCAGCCTAAAAAGGAGTCTCCTTTCTCGCTTCTCTCAACGCCCTTGGCAATGAGGGACAGCTCTCCTGATTCTGCAGGCAATAGGAAACAGCACCGCCCAGCAGCCACACACACACTTCCAATTCACTCATTAACATCCATCCAAATAGTCAAACATTCAAGCATTTATTAATGCTTAGGCCAAGAGCAACAGAAGATAAACAACATTCCTACTCTCATAGAACATATAGTCTAGTCCGGGAGAGAGATGTTAAATACAGTGCAAAGTAATTATAATTGTGACAAGGTGTTAAACGTAAGAGGTGCTATAAGAATGCACATAGGGACCCTAAACTATCTTGGCAGTCAGGAAAGACTTCCCTGAGGAAGTGACATTCAAGATGCTGAGGCAGGAAGAGAAGTTAGAAGTTATCCAAGGGGAAGGAAAGTTCAGGCAAAAGCCCTGGTTATTAAAGTGCAAGCTCCCTCCGGAAATGTTCAAGCAGAAGTGAACTGCCATGCCAGAGACACCTGGGTCTTTGTCCAGGAGGGGTATGGGGCAGCTCACAGGCTCTGGAAGAAAGCCTGGCCCTCTATCCAAAGGGGACCTTATGTCTGCTTTTCATCTCCTCCTGAACCATGATGTCCCAACTCAACAGAAGAGCTATGAACAGGCAGTCGACAACCTTTACTTCTGGCTTCAACTCTATCATCAATTTGCTGTGTAGCTCTACAGAAATCCCTCTACTCTCTGGTTTCAGTTTCTCTAAGATGAGTGTTGGATTAGGACAGTGTTTTTCCATTTATTTTTTTTAAACCATACTCCATTTTAGATATACAAATGTCATTCCCGTCCTGTAGTGTCTATAATGAAAGACATCAAATCATTTTCAAAATCTAAAATTATAATATGAAATATGCTTTTAAAACTACACATGCCCTTTAAATATTAATATTCTATCTTTAGATACCTGCTGAAGACCTGGAGGCAGGAGTAAAGAAATGGTCTCTAAGCTTACCCCTTTCCTGTTATCTGTCCCTGTCCCTCCCACATAGACCTGGCCACCAGCACTTTTCATCTCTAGCCTCATTTTGTTCATTCCTTCCAGGATAAATTGACCATACAATGAAGAGAAGCCCTAGGTCATCCAAAAAAGAAGGCATATTGTGAAAGACTCTTGAATGTTAATTTCCAGTGATGCTGGGAAATAGACACTTTGATAGAAGCATACAATGTTCCTGGGGACAATTTAGCAATATGAATTAAAAGACTTAAAAATGTTCATATCCTTTGAACCATCAATTCCACAGCTAAGAATTTATCCTCAAGACATAATTATGGATGAACACAAAGATTTATCCACAAGGATGTTCACTTTGCCATTTTTAGAACAGCAAATAATTGGAAATAAACTAAATGTACAAGAGACTGCTTAATAAACATCTTTACCACTAAATATACATATGCAACTTTATTTTTTTTTACTTTTAGTGGTTTTTTTTTAATATGAAATTTATTGTCAAATTGGTTTCCATACAACACCCAGTGCTCATCCCAACAGGTGCCCTCCTCAGTACCCATCACCCACCCACCCCTCCCTCCCCCCCACCGTCAACCCTCAGTTTGTTCTCAGTTTTTAAGAGTCTCTTATGGTTTGGCTCCCTCCCTCTCTAACTTTTTTTTTTTTTTCATCCCTTCCCCCATGGTCCTCTGTTAAGTTTCTCAGGATCCACATAAGAGTGAAAGCATATGGTATCTGTCTTTCTCTGTATGACTTATTTCACTTAGCATAATACTCTCCAGTTCCATCCACGTTGCTACAAAAGGCCATATTTCACTCCTTCTCATTTACATATGCAACTTTAAAAATGATACACACAGGGACACCTGGGTGGCTTAGTTGGTTAAGCATCCAACTCTTTATTTTGGCTCAGATCGTGATCCCAGTTTGTGAGATGGAGCTGTGTTGGACTCTGCACTGAGTATAGAGCCTGCTTAGGAGTCTCTCTCTTCCTCTCTCTTTCTGCCCCTTCCCCATACATGTGCACACACTCACTCTCTCAAAATAAACTTAAATAAAAGTGATACATAGAATATTTACTGAATTAAACAAAACAAAGGTTACAAAACAAATGATCCAATTGTATGTACACATGCAAGTGCATTTTGGGGCAGCGATGGAGGGAGCAGGAATCTATGGTGGAGTTGCACTGTGTTCATTTTTCCTACTTGTTGACTCAGAACCTACCCCCTGGAGCTAAATGTGATGCTACTATGGCATGTTATCCTCACAGGTAAATCTATGAACCCACAACTCACAAAAGCTTAATATTACAAAAGCTTAATATTAAACAGAATGAAATGAGGCAGGCAGGAACGCAGTTCAGTTCTCCACCACCATCCACTCATAATCAGGGATTTGATAGTAATATTAAAGCCAGACTGATTTTTCCCCCAGACTTCTAATTTCATATAGATTTTTTAGTTGTCCTTTCCTTGAGTCTAGTGCAGTGGTTTCCAAACTTTAGAGTGCATAAAAAGTGCTGTCCATGGTGGTTTAGAGTAATTTTGATTTTATGAGATTTTTTTTTTCCCTTACACTCTGAGTTTAGAACCTAATCATGGTATGAAAGAAAGAAGATGACCAGAAGGATATCTACCAAAATATTAACAATATTGGAATTTCTGTTGGTTTTTATTTCCTTCCTTGGGATTTTCTGTTTTCCAAGTTATCTGACAAGAAACATATTTTTAATCAGAAAATAAAATGTTTCTTAAAAATAAGTGGGTTAAAAGCGCTCCAAAACATAAAAAGAAACTATGCCTGGACGTTAAGAGGGGTGCCTCTGACTATGCCCTTCATATCCCTCCCCTCTGCAAGCTCCGATACTGCCCCAGTTGGTGCCCCAACACTCAAGGACAGACAGTACATCGTCGCTAGGATACCATGCAGGAAAACCTGGCAAGAAGATTATTTTTACATTTACCTCCTAGGCTGTGCTTATAATGATGCTTAGAAGCTTAGACTAAAGGGTCCAAAATGAAGCAGCCATGACCATCCACTAATGGAGCTGTCCCCTATTCCTGAAACTCTCTACCAAATAAATCATCAGAGAACATGTACAGCACATACCTTTCGTCTTTAGGACTAAAAGCTGTTTAGTCTGCTTTTCACAGACCTGGTGACGCACCAAGCACACTGGTAAGGACCAGAAAAAAAACAACAAGCCATAATACAGACTGGGTTCAGCCAGTAACTAGTTGGGTGATCTGTGCCTCAGATTCTCTTCTGTTAAATAGCCTAATAAAAGCTCTTTTCTTTTAAGGGGGTGGGTATAAAAGCATTAGGACAAAGTGAACAGCAGGGCCTCAGTGTAGGATGTTATTATTTAATGAAAGTATATGCTGGGACTTTGCTGGGGAGAAGGGAACTGGCTAGCTCTGGGTCCTTTGACACAAGGCTGGTAAAGTTCAACTAGTCTCACCATTCAAACTTTCCAAGAAGCTGGGTGCACACACACTAGATGTGGGAGTGGAGGTGGATAAGACAACGGTGCTGACTTCTCCTAGGGCACAACTCGGGAAATCTGAAGTCAAGGACAGAAGGTAGGTGGTACCCCAGGTTCCTCAAAAACACAATGGGCAAAAACCACCAGGGCAGGATCTAAAGATGAGGGATGCTTGTGTTATTTGGTCACTTAAATTCAATAATCATTTAATCCCTTACCAGGCATTGTAACTACCCTCCGTCTTTGCTCAAAATAAAACATGACTTCCAAGCCAGAGACAGCTGCCATTAGGTTACATTTTAAATCCACCTAGAGTCTAATAAAGCTAATTTTACTGTTATGGTATCTATTAAACATGGGGCCTTTGTTTAGAGAGTGAACAGAGGGGAGGAAAGCATAGACATCAAGGGCTAGGAATTTTGATCATTCCAGAATTGTTTCTGAGAAGAAATAAGAATAAACCCTATTTTTACAAATAACTCTAGGGTACTATCAGATTGTTGTCTAATCTTAAGAGTCTGTTTCTGGGCCTGAGGGGCCAACATGGCGAAAAGTAGGGGGATCCGAACTTCCTGCGTCTTTCAAACAAAGAAGGGTTGAAGCCAAAGGACTTTGAACCCCAAGAATATGGGAGGAAAAGAGACTGAGTCACTACCAGGTATAAAAATAACTCTAACAGGGACAAATGTTTCAGAAGGTCCACTATTGTACAACTATCCAGCCCCCTTGAGAACAGACCAGCCCCCCACAGTCAGGCAACAGCTTAGGGACAGAAACAAGGCACTCTACTTCACCTAAGTGGGAAATATTGAACAAACTGACCAAGGAAGCTAACTTGGACCTGGGACTTGGAGCCTAAGGATCATTAAGACGGGGTTGGGGGGTGGGGGGGGAGCCTACTTGCTCCATGATCAGAGACCAAAGCCACCCAAATAAGTTTTGATAGAATGAATGACCAAACACATAACTTTATAGATTTTTTTTAATAGAGAAAGCCAAATCATGAAATAGCTAATTAGCTAGAACACATGTCTATGACCAGTGATCTTCATACATCCATTTTAATCAGTAAAACCTCCAAGTGATTGTTTTAAAAAAACCAGATTCCTGGGGTGCCTGGGTGGCTCAGTCAGTTAACTGTCCAACTTTAGCTCAGGTCATGATCTCACAGTTCATGGGTTCGAGCCCCACATGAGGCTCTGTGCTGACAGTTCAGAGCCTGGAGCCTGTTTCAGATTCTGTCTCTGTCTCCCTCGCTCATGCTCGCTCGCTCGCTCTCTCTCTCTCTCTCTCTCTCTCTCTCAAAAACAAACGTTATGGGAATGCAAGCTGGTGCAGCCACTCTGGAAAACAGTATGGAGGTTCCTCAAAAACTCAAAATACTCAAAAAACTCAAAATAACTAAAAACTAAAAATAGAACTCAAAAAACTAAAAATAGAACTACCTACGAGCCAGCAATTGCACTACTAGGCATTTATCCATGGGATACAGGTGTGCTGTTTTGAAGGGACACATGCATCCCCATGTTTATAGCAGCACTATCAACAATAGCCAAAGTATGGAAACAGCCCAAATGTCCATCGATGGATGAATGAATAAAGAAGATGTGGTGTATACACACACACACACACACACACACACACACACACACACACACACACACTGGAGTATTACTCAGCAATCAAAAAGAATGAAATCTTGCCATTTGCAACTACGTGGATGGAACTGGAGGGTATTATGCTAAGTGAAATTAGTGAGAGAAAGACAAAAATCATATGACTTCACTCATATGAGGACTTTAAGAGACAAAACGGATGAGCATAAGGGAAGGGAAACAAAAATAATATAAAAACAGGGAGGGGGACAAAACAGAAGCGACTCATAAATATGGAAAACTAAGGGTTACTGAAGGGGTTGTGGGAGGGGGGATGGGCTAAATGGGTAAAGGGCACTAAGGAATCTACTCCTGAAATCATTGTTGCACTGTATGCTAACTAATTTGGATGTAAATTTTAAAACATAAAAAATAAATGTAAAAATAAATAAATAAATAACATTAAAAAAATTGAAAAAAATAGATTTCAGGTGTCAACCCCTAGAGAATCTCATGAAAAAAGTCTAGGGTGAGCCCAGGAATTTGCATTTAGCAAGCACCCAGGTGATCTGGCTGTGTGTAGTCTGGAGCTCACACTTGGAGATATTTGATGCTAAAGGGCCAGGAGGGCCTAACACACCTGTCTCCCCTTGACTTCTAGTAGGCATCACCCAAGTAGGCTTGAATCAATTCAAAACAGAATCTGAATGAATCCAATTAATACCTCTTGTCAAACCTCAACAAAATTACAACAAAACTAGGGCATGATAAAGAATGCCAGTACAGGGATAATACACGGAAGCATTTAGCAATAGGAAATGCTCTAAAACTGTTATCTTTTATTTTATGCATTTTAGAAAGAGAGAGAATGCAAGTAGGGAAAAGAGGCAGAGGGAAAGAGAGAATTCTAAGCAGGCTCCACACTCAGCACAGAGCCCAAGGCAGGGCTCCATCCTATGACTCTGGGATCATGACCTGATCGAGTTCCACATTGGGCTCTGCAATGAAAGCATAGAGCCTGCTTGGGATTTTCTCTCTCCCTCTCTCTCTGCCCCTCCCCTGCTTGTGCTCTCTCTCTCTCTCTCAAAATAAATAAACTTTTAGAAAATAAATAAAGGATGAGGATAGTATACTTTTGATACCTGTCTCATCTCACCTTCTACTCATAAGCCAGGTAAGAGCTCTCTGAATTCACTAGTGTTATCACCTAAAAACTCCACAGACTCAGCCAGACCTCAGTTAAAATCTGGGCTCAACCCACATGCCAGCTAGGTGGCCGTGGATACACTTTGTCTTCCCTAAGCCACTATTTCTTCAGCTCTAAAATGGGATTTAAAATACGCACCCCACAGTATTGTTATGAGGATGAAAAAACAGAATTGTGTAAGTGGGACATAGTAGGTACTAAATAAATAGTGGCTATCAATCATTCAATGGCTAAACCTTTATTAGGGCCTTTTACAAGTCAGGCCAGTAGTAAGCGATAAGAGAGACAGAGAGACAAATATATAGATAGTAAATAAAAAGTTTCAGAGACTGACGTGTGCTATGAAGAAAATGAAACTGTAATATGATGGCGTGAAATGGGGGCTCAAGATGTGTCACTTAAACTAAGATCTAGGGGAAAAGCATTCCAGGCACAAGAGCAGGTGGGAACAAACCAACGTACCCAGGTGGGTACATTCCTGGGATGGAGGAAGGGCAGTGAGGCTAGAAGTCAGTGACCAGTGGGGAGGACAGTAACAGGGAAGCTGAAGAGTGAGATAGCAGGAGTTATGGAGGGCCATATCATACCTGGCAGGAATTTGGATTCTCTTCCAGATGCAATAGGAAGCCACGGGAGGGGTTATAAGAAAAGACCGTGCCATGGAAGAGGCATGATCTAATTTTCTTTCTAAAAAGACTTCTGTAGGGGTGCCTGGGTGGCTCAGTCAGTTAAGTGTCTGACTCTTGATCTCAGCTGAGGCCTTGATCTCAGGGTGGTAAGTTCAAGCCCTGCAATGGGCTCCATGCTCAGCTTTAAAAAAATTTTTTTTTAATTAAAAAAAAAAAAAAGACTTCTGTAACATTTATATGGAGAATGGCCTGGGGATTGGAACAATAAATAAAAACCTAATATTTCCTTAGTGTTTAAACTATGTGCTCTGAACTGTCCAAAGAACTTTATATGTATGATATTTAATCCTCATGAAAACTTGCAATATGAGTACAATTATTATCCCAATTTTACAGATAACAAAATAGTCATAGATTAGGTAGACTTGCCCATCCCAGTGAGTAGAGGATCCAATATACAAACCCAGATGGTCTGATTGCAATGCCACTCCAAAGCCTTGAAAAGAAATGGGGGAAACCAGGGAGACTAGGTAAAAACACCACTGCAGGAGTACAGGCAAGAGAGGGAGATGGCTGGCAAGATGACTACATCGTCAATGCTGAGGGAGATTCAGCTGTACAAAATGGCTCAGTGGCAGTAGCCAATTCCACTACTGACAGGACTTACGACGGGGGGAAGGAAAGAGACAAGCAAAGTAGACTCCTAAGTTTTTGGTTTGAGCAACAGAGTGGATACCAGTGCCAATTTCCTGAGATGATTAAGCCTGTAAGAAGAACAAATCCAAAGGGAGGGGAGGCATTAAAATGAATCAAGAACTCTGGTTTGGATACATGAGATCTAAGTAGTCTATTAGGTATCCAAGTGGAGAAGTCCATACGGCAGTAAGTTGTGGTCATCTCCACTTGGGAATCTCATCATCACATGACTCCTTAGGGTCTGTGTGTTGGTGAAGATGGGGGAAGAGGACTCTCCCAGTTACAGACCTTTCTGGTTGGTTGTAACAAGCAAGGGCAGAGCCTTATGTCAACTTGCTCTGAGGCTGAAAGCACCCTACGCAGCCCACCCTCTGTGGTCCAGTGAAGTCTGCATCCCAGCTCCATTCTCTGAGCCAGCTTCCTGGGTACCAGATCTCTGAGAAGCAACGCAGAGCCTGAAGGTTCAGAAGAAGAGGCTGGAAATAGGAACCGTGGAAGGAAGATTATTGGGCATCCTGATGGCTTGTGAGAAGGGAACTTCTGAATCCCTCCCTTCTGCTTCAACACTTTTTTTTCAGTCCTCCTATCATTGAAGCCCATCCGGGTGTGAGTCCCTGGAACTGCTCACAAGGGCCTGAGTGTGATGATAATGAAAGGGTTTCCAAAATAAGCCTCCCACATTCAGGCTTCCCAAATCCCTGGCTGGCATCCAGGCTACAGCATTCCCAGAAAAACAGCAACCTCGCTTGATAAAATACCTTCAGTACTGACACCTCCGTGGCTCAGAGGAAATGGGTGTATGCTAGAGGTCAGGTAGAGGTTGGAAGAAAGAAAAAATGGCAGTTTTTAAAGTTCAGCTGAAATGTCAGGAACACGACGCAGCCCATGTTTACACAGAGCTTTCCAAAACTGAGACCAGCTTCCAAGAGCTTTTAAAAAATGGCTACATCAACTTGTCCAATGAAATGGCTTTTTAGTTTAACAGAAATAGACCTGGGCTGTTCTCATTCTCCTTGTATCCTTAGGCTTAATCTCCTAACATAATTTATACTCAACTCTGGTTGGTCCTTGTTTTATTTTTTATTCACATTTTATCCCTTTCTCATAAGCTGCCTCGAATCCACTGTGGAATAGGATAAAGCAGTAGATGAATAGACAAATAATGCACAGTCTTGACCATCCTGGATGTTAAACTTACAGAACCACATCATCAATAAAGGCTGTTTATCGTGAATATTAATTGGAGGTTAGGGGGAGAAAACACCCAAATTAATATGTAAAACACTTTAATGTTTTGATCTCCTTATGTTAAAAAAAAGAGTCTGGTAATAATTAACACGTGTATTTTTCATATTCTTCTGTTCCTAATTGTCTAAACAATAATTTATGGGGCAAAAGGAGTAAAATCTTATGTCCTACATAGGTACCATTGATTTTGTGGCTCTTACCATTCAAACTGGGAACAGGATGCCAGGTCAATAACCGAGATGCTTCATCTTCCACATAAGAAACTGTCAAAGCCACTGAAGGAGATCGGAATCAGACTCAACCTAAATCTATCCACAAACAAAGCTGGAATGTCAGTCCTTTCTTGGCATGGGGAGGTAAACACACGACAATGCCTACTGCTATTCTCTGGTGTTCTCCTAAATGCAGAAACAAGCTCAAGAATATGAAATAGCCAGCAGCCTGGGAACACAACTTTGGAGACATAAAAATTATTAGGTTTTCTAAATCACTGACATGAGCCAAAATCCTTACTGAGACTAGTGGGCCAAAGATAGAACCAAAAGCCTCATCACATTTACAAACATCCCCTTAAGTGCCTTCTTCTTGAACACTCTCTCTAACATAAACCTGAATGCAGCAATTATTCAGATCCCCATGTGCAGGCAGCAAATGTTTTTGAAGCTCATTCTCAAGGGAGCAAAGGAAAAATGGTATTTTTGACTAACATTTTTTTTATCATCAGAAGTTGCTGGAACCAGTGTCTTGGCACTCCAGAGCACACAGTGATGACAGATGCTTACAGTGTTCACCCTGAGGACTTGCAACCTTGTAGAAGAACAGACAGATCAAATTATGCCTTGTTGTAGTTTGAAATGTGCTTTATTGCCTTCTAGGTTTTTGGAGATTGACACTCCACGCAGAACACGGTAGGTGGCAACACTGAGCCATGAGAATATTCCATTTGCCAACCTTGCTGAATAGAGAAAGTTTAATGTAATAATGAACGCCATTCTAAAAATTAGGTCTCTATTGAAATAATGACAAGAGGCACAAAGTCATTAAAAACACATGCCTGACAAATGTGTTATCAAAAGCACCATAAAATGTACTTTCCTGGCATGCTGTCATTTCCCACCTGCACTCTACCAATCATTGGGCAAATCCAATTATTCCTGGAGACAACCGAACTAGGCATCTCCTCTCCTCTTCTCCCTAGTGACTTTTATGAAAATAATATTCAACTTTAATGCTCCTGCACTTCAGGAGACTATGTGACAAGTGCAATAAACATATTCTCTGTGTGCAAAAATCAGGGAAAATGAGATCTGAGACTGCCTTTGCCAACCCCAGGTGTAGGTCTTCCTTCCCCAAACTCAAGAGAGACTGGAATGTAACAGCTGTCAGAAAGCAGCAATGGGCTGTGCCAGAAATACTCTGGCTGTGCAGCTCTAATTGCCAAGAGATAAGAACCCATAACTCACACAGACACTTGTGGCTTAGGCTCAGACACAGCAGACAGAAAGGAAAGAGCATGCGCTCTGGAGTCAGATAGATCAACATTCTGACTTTTACCCACTCTGTGACCTTGGACGAGCTGTTTCCTTCCCCAAACCTCAGTTGCCCTCTTTTGATAGGACTGGCAGCAAGATGTACCAGGTGGCTACTACAGGACTGGACTTATAGCAAGAGTGCAATACACTGAAGCTATTGTTATTAAAAATCTCTGAAGGGCACAGTGGAGTAAAATGAACTTGGGGATGTGCTGGGTACCATGGTGGTCAAGCTCTCTGCACAAAAGATAGATTGCAACCTTGAAAGGGCCGCAGTTTTCTGTGAGACCTACAAGGATCAGTCACATAAAATCCCTGGCTGCTTTTGCCTTCTTCACTTGGTCAAACAAGTATTTACTGAGACCTTACAGTGTGCCAGGATTATGCCAAGTACTGAGGACAATATGGCCCTGACCTCTTGAGGCTTATCGTCTAATAAGACAACTAGCTTTCAAAATAAACACATGAATAGATGTAAATGTACATCTGTGATGAGTACACAAAGGAGAGGTAACATGGCCACCTAAAATGAGGAAATTGGCCCAGTCTGAGGAGATGTAGGATGACAAGGGCTTGGCAAAGACAAAGAAGAAAGCTGAAGAGGGTCTCATTCTTCACACTCTCAGTGGGCTCTACGTAAAATATTTAACTTAAAGGAATAAGCTAGGAAACTCTTGGCTTCCTCTTAATGACTAGGATGCTTTTCCTTTCTAACAGTAAAATCCAGAAAACCCACTGTCCCCTTTTTGTTTTGGCTGCCAGGAAACTCTAAGTCAAATGTGAAGCTCAACAATAATACAAACCCTTAACGCACGAGTATTCATATTCTCCCTACCCTCCTTGGTCTGTCGTCTTCCACTTCCTTATATTTTCCCTGATCCTGATTTCAAATTCCTATTTGCACTTTATCATCATATCTAGTGTTCATGGATCTTGGATGGAAGGAAGCAGGATACAGAGACTTACTAATACTCTTTCTAAGGCTAAGGGGCTGAGATGGAAAGAATTAACAGAGTGCCCTTTGTGTCTCTGCCTGGCGTGTTACCCCAGAGGCAGAGAAAGACATGTGGCTTGGTCCACTTTTATACAAGCAGTGTGTTCCTTGTGATTGTGTGATCTAGCACAATGGTGCTTTTTCCCAGAGCCACTTTATCATGTTATATTTTTGCCCTAACAAGCAGCTTTCTTTTAGCTCATTTTTCCCTGAAACATTCACTGACCTATATTTATAGTGTACCTATATTCTGGATATTCCAGGATAGGAGTTCCCTTCTCCCCTCCTCCCCACTGTTTTTGTTTTTGTTTTTTTTTTTTACAATTTTCTGTTTAATAAAGGAAGCTCATTAAATATATAACTGGAGTATTCCCTTTATACCTCTGAAAGGCATGATATACACAAACAAATCCCTCAACAGACCATTCCTCACGATTTTTAAATCAAAAAAAGAAAACAGTCATGGTCCTCTTGTGATAAATTAATGTTCATGTTGAAGGTTGAAAACAGAATAGAGATGAGGAGAAGGGAGACAGGCGGTTACTGATTTTCAGTGTGCCACTGATCTGCACCATTAAAAAAATAGAATGTTTTATGAGTAAAAGATCCATTTTTTGTAGAAAACTCCATTCTTCTCCCTGGGAAAATAAAATCTTTGTAAATGATAATTAGACATAATCCAAGAACTGCAAATTGAGAGTCTGTTTTTTTTGGTCCTGCTCCCCTTTGTATGATAAAAACTCTGAACTATTTTACTCAGAAAAAAAACAACAACACAATTTTGGACTGTTTGAGGGGATTCAAGGACTTCCTGAAAGTCCACTCATTAACTTATTGAGTACTCTCCTTGAGAATGGAACAAATACTACAGATGCTTCAGAAGGCATGTGGCAAGAATGCTTGAAAACAATATATAAATACTACAAATAATAGTTACATGCAATGTCGATAAGAGCTATGAAGGTTAATAAAAAATGAATATGAAATTATGTCTTTAAATTCACTTCAGGGGTGCCTGGGTGGCTCAGTTGACTGAGCATCTGACTCTTGATTTCAGCTCAGGTCATGATCTCATGGTTCAGGAGATTGAACCCTGCACTGGGCTCTATGCTGACAGTGCAAAGTCTGCTTGAGATTCATTCTCTCTCTCTCTCTCTCTCTCTCTCTCTCTCTCTCTCTCATTCTCTCTCTCTCCTTCTCCCTCTCTGCCCCTCCCCCACTTGCACTGTCTCTCAAAATAAATACATTAATTAAAATAAATAAATTTACGAGGCGCCTGGATGGCTCAGCCGGTTAAGCATCCAACTCTTGGTTTCAGCTCACGGCATGATCTCATGGTTAGTGAGTTCGAGCCCCACATGGGGCTCTATGCTGGTGGCATGGAACTTACTTGGGATTCTCTTGCTCTCCTCCTCTCTGTGCCCCTTTCCCACTTGTTTCTCTCTCTCTCTCTCTCTCTCTTTCTCTCTCTCTCTCTCTCTCTCTCTCAAAACAAATAAACTTGGGAGCCTGGGTGGTTCAGTTGGTTGGGTGTCCAACTTCAGCTCAGGTCATGATCTCACAGTTCATGAGTTCAAGCCCCGCATCTGGCTCTGTGCTGACAGCTCAGAGCCTGGAGACTGCTTCAGATTCTGTGTCTCCCTCTCTCTGCCCCTCCCTCATTCATGTTCCGTCTGTCTGTCTGTCTCTCTCTCTCTCAAAAATAAACACTAAAAAATCTTTTTTAATTAAAAAATAAACTTAAATAAATAAAAAATAAATTCACCTTAGTGGTCTTAAGTGTGTCAATTTAAAGAAAAATAGTACATGGCTGTTGCAAAAATGCACAAGAGGAACAAGAATGCACAAAGCTGGCAATGCCCAAAGTTTAGGGAGCACTGCACAGGGGATATATCTAGGGGATGTAGGTTTTAAACACTACAGATACAGTCTAAAAGTCATTATACACATATCCAACCCATAGAATGTACACCAAGAGTGATCCCTAATGTAAATTACGGACCCGGGACCATAATGGCATGTTGGCTATAGCTTCATCAATTGTAACAAACGCTCCACTCTGGTGGGGATGTTGATAAGGAGGGAGGCTGTGGATACACGGGAGAGTAAATTCTGCTCACTTTTGCTGAGAACATAAAACTGCTCAAAAAACAAAATCTATTTTTTTAAAGTTCCTCTCATAAAGCAGTTCACTCAATGGCACTTTTTCCCCCTTTTTCTCTTCTCGTGTTTCTCCAGACCAGCTAGCTTGGCAACACACATCCCCATGTCACTCTTATGAGCCAGAGGATTCCTAGTTTGCTGCAAAGATTATGAAGGATGAAAGGCTGCCTGGCAGAGCAGACGTGTGTGGGGGTGAAGGGGATTTCCCTGATCTGCCTGAACAAGGTATCCGACCAGGGTGAGGCGACAAAGACAAGTTGCATTTCACTGACACCCGGCACCTGCCGAGACCCAGATATCACCACAGGAAGTGAGTCAGAAATCCAGAAGATTAGACAACGGTGCTGGGTTTGCCAAACCAAAGCGAGGGCCACCAGGACCCACAGCAAGAAGGATCAGGAAGAGCCACCAATCAGACTGTGTGGGTCTGTCTCCCCTTCACAAACAACCAGGACCTTAAAATTACTGACTCAGTACCTGTCTCCCCTGCTGGGCTATAGCTTCTAAGAGAAGGACCACTTGTGTCTTCTCAGCCCTGTATCTCCAGAGGCTAGCACAGTGCCTGGTACATAGTAGGCCCTTTGAGGGAATGGAAGAACTCTTGAGAAGAAAGGTCACATCTTTTCTCTTCTGCCCTCTGGTGGCTAGCAGGTACTTTGTATTGGAAAATGCTCAGGAAATAGTTCTTTTAAAACCAAAAAAACTGCCTGATATAACCAGTATGTGTTTTGTTTTGTTTTAATATAATTATCATTTTTTAAGAAAAAAGAACAAATGAATCCAGCAAATAAATGCCTTTGTTTTTTTCACTCCTTGTAGGTAAGTCCGGGGTGGCAAACAGATGGAGGAATGATTGAGACCAAAATTAAAAGCTGGCTGGGGCTCCCCCAGGGCTGGCTGAGTGGTCCAGACACAGGCATGTTCATCCACTAGTCACCTGGCTCGGAGGTCATCTCTACCTACCCCATCCCCAGAGAAGACTGAAGGATGAGTGTGGTACCAAGACCAGGAGCCCTCTACTCTCTGGATAAACAGTGTGGTGAAGCAGTGACCTGCCTCTCCCCAACTCAGCCCTAGTGTCTGCCTCCAAGAAATAACTATACTCAGGAGTAGAAAAGTATTAGAGGCAATGTCTATCACAGCAAGTGCCCCACCTGGCTGGGTGGGTCAGAGCGGTTCTAAGGTCACCAGCTGCCCTCTTGTAATGGGTACCCCAAGGTGTTGGGATGGTCAGGTGCCCCTCCCTAGGGTTTTCTTACACAGTTGGATCATATGTTAAGGATTAAACAAAGGCCCCATAACCTCAGAGCTAGAAGCAGTCGTCACAATCACAGACCTATCCCTTCACACATCCCTGCTTACTGGTGGCCCGGCTTAGACACCACCAAAGTGACTCACTGCCTCTCAGAGAAACCCGCTCCACCTTTGGGCAGTTCTAATGAAATTCTGGATCTCTACTGTTTTTCTCTGAAAGAGAATATGGTTTCCAAGGCATTCCTAACAACCTGGCTTATACTGTGGGCACACAGGAGAACATGATTTAATTTCCCTTTCCACCAGCCTAGGGAACTTTTAACTCAGAACCACTGACTTCCAGAATCTCTACAACTAGAAGTGATGGTGATAATAGCTAATATTTATAGAGTGCTTACTAGGAGTTAAGCATATGCTAAGAGCTTTACAGGCATTATCTCACTTAATATATTTTACATTTAAAGCTCACACTCTCCTTTGAGTAAGATATTACTTGTTAACTTTTTTTATGCGTGAGAAAATGAAGCCTCAGGGAGTTAACAGAACTTGTCCAAGGTCACACGGTACTAGGGGAGCTAGGAATGAAACCCAAGGTTTTGCATTTGCTTTAACAATAGAACTCTTAAAAAAAAAAAAAAGATCTGATCATCAAAATCCGATAAATAAAATGAAGCAGTACTGTTTGTGAGGGCTCCTAAAAGGAGTGGCATACTCTGGTAATTACAATTAATAAATACATTCTGAGTTCCCCTACGCCAAGCAGCTCGGTGACGGGGGGGGGGGGGGGGGTTACTGTTTTACTACTGTGCCTAGTGTTTAGAACAGCACCTAGCATATAAAAGACACTCGAGGGGCGCCTGGGTGGCTCAGTCGGTTAAGCGTCCGACTTCAGCTCAGGTCATGATCTCACACTCCGTGAGTTCGAGCCCCGCGTCGGGCTCTGGGACGATGGCTCAGAGCCTGGAGCCTGCTTCCGATTCTGTGTCTCCCTCTCTCTCTGCCCCTCCCCCGTTCATGCTCTGTCTCTCTCTGTCTCAAAAATAAATAAGTGTTTAAAAAAAAAAATTAAAAAAAAAAAAGACACTCGAAAAAATACTGCTGACTGAATGAATCCAACGTTCACTGACTGTTTACTATCTTCCAGGCACTGTTCTAAGAATCGTTTTATTAGCTTGATTAACCTCATAGGAGGTTCTATTATCCCCATTTTACAGATGAGGAAAGCGAGGCACAGAGAGGTCATGTAGGTTTCCCAAGGTCACACAGCAAGGAGGTAGCAGAATTGGAACTCAATCTGGGGTCAAACTCATGCCCTTTTAACTGTATTGAGCCATTTTAGTTCCTTAGTTTATAACAGGAGAAAGATCTGAGGCCTACAGAAGAGAGACTGCCACAGAAATAGTTAATGGCAGAGGAGCTGAACTTTTACTATCAAGTATTTGTGCACCTGATGTCCTGCCTTTTATTTCTCCTTTTTATTTCTCATAATTCCACCATGAGGTAGACCCAAGAGCTTTTTGCACTGCCACTTCAGAGATGAAGAAAATGCTCTGAATTCCCAGGAATGCTGCCACTTAGAGAGAAAATCAGTGACCACTGCCCACTCCAACTTGGCCATTGCTAAATATGTTTTTCTCAACCTTGCTGATGAGCATCTGGCTGGGTCTCACACACTGTAATCACAAAACCACATCAGGGGAAGAGAGAGAGAAAGCAGAGGGCCAGGGAGAGGCCAAAAATGATTAGGAAAAGGGTAAGCCGTGCTTTCATTGCTGTATCACAGCAGTTGCATCCCAAGCCCACAGTTAAAAAATGAACTGCAATGTCCACTATCCACCGTGTCTTCTGGGCTTTGCAGCTCTGCAATAAAAATCCAATCTGAGCAAAGCCATTTTTCCACTTAGGCTTTCTTCTTGCCTCTCCTTGAGATGTTAAAAGACTCTCTTTTAAAATAGTAGATGAGCCACAAATGCCCTTTGGACAGAATTTCATGAAATCCCCACTTCGAAAAAAGCAAAAATAGTACTGCAAACATTCAAGGTCAAGTTAAATGATTTGGAATAACTGCATTGGATGTCCATTTTTATATTAAGTTTATTTTGAGAGGGAGAAAGAGTATGGGAGAGCGAGTAGGGGAGGGGCAGAGAGACAGGGAAAGAGAGAGAATTCCAAACAGGCTCCACACTGCCAGCGTGGAGCCCCATGAAGGGCTGGAACTCAGGAATCCTGAGATCATGACAGGAGGCAAAATCAAGAGTCAGAGACTTAACCCACTGAGCCACCCAGGTGTCCCTCTGGATGTCCATTTCAAATGTAAAACTCACCTTTTGAATTGGCCAACAGAGTAAACATTGTAAACTTTTTGAACTGGTCCCCAAAGATTGACTTAAAACCTAAAGCAAAAAAACAAATTAAAAAAAAAAATCAGGGTGCCAGGGTGGCTCAGTCAGTTAAACGTCCGACTTCAGCTCTGGTCATGATCTCACGGTTCGTGAGTTCAAGCCCCGCATCAGGCTCTGTGCTAACAACTCAGAGCCTGGAGCCTGCTTCAGATTCTTGTCTCCCTCTCTCTCTGCCCCTCCCCTGCTCATGCTCTCTCTGTGTCTCTCACAGATAAATAAACATTAAAAAATTTTTTTTTAAATAATAAAAAATAAAACCCAAAGCAGCACTGTCTGATGAAATATAATGCAAGCCACATATGCAATTTTAAGTTTTCCAGTAGCCACATTTAAAAACAAAAAGGTAACGGGGCACCTGGGTGGCTCAGTGGGTTGAGCCTCTGACTTCGGCTCAGGTCACAATCTCACAGTTTGTAAATTCAAGCCCCATGTCCGGCTCACTGCTGTCAGCCTGTCAGTGCAGAGCCTGCTTCAAATCCTCTTTTCCCCGCTCTCTGCCCCTCCCCCACTTGCACTCTCCCGAAAATAAATATCATTAAAAAGGTAAAAACTAGTGAGATTAATTTTAATAGTACAGTTTAACTCAATATTTCCAAAATATTATCATTTTCAACATGCAATCAGCATAAAAACTATTGATATATTTTATATTCTTTTCATTAAGTCTTTTAAATCTGGGATGTGTTTCAAATTTGAAGCACATCTCAATCCAGACTAGCCAAGTTTTGAGTGCTCAAAAACTACGTGCAGCTAGCGGCAACCTTTTAGGACAGCACAGACCTCAAGCTTTCAAATCCTTAATCATAAACTCCTGGCATAGTCCCTCCCTCCGCCTGATACAAGGAGTGTGCAGACAGACCTAACCTCAGAATCACAGGCCTTTTAACAGAAAAAAAAAAAAAAAAAAAAAAAAAAAAAATTGCTGTTGGGCCAAAGCAGAGGCTCCTGCTCTTTATTTTACAACATCAAATCCTACGAGAAGAAACCACAGGCTTAAAAGATAAATGTGTGCCTTGGTAACTCTGGTTAAATTGTTAGGGGAAGATAGGGCACCTGGGTGGCTCAGTTGGTTGAGCATCCGACTTCAGCTCAGGTCATGATCTCACGGTTCGTGAGTTCCAGCCCCGTGTTGGGCTCTATGCTGACAGCTGGGAGCCTGGAGCCTGCTTTGGATTCTGTGCCTCCCTCTCTCTCTGCCCCAACCCACTCACATTCTGTCTTTGTCTCTCTCAAAAATAAATAAACATTAAAAAAAATTTTTTTTAATTGTTAGGGGCAGAAGTGGGACTGGGAGGAAGAGTCTGTTATAATAAATAGGGATGATAACCCTTTACACTTATGGAGCCCACATACGCATGCTCTCATCTTCTCAGCAGACTCCCATACCTGACAAGCCTGGGACTCAGAGGGCCTGGTAACCAGCACGTCACTCAGGTAGACAGAGGCAGGACCAGGGGAAGCTAAGCCCAGTGCTTGGTCTCAGAGCCCTGGATTCTGTCCCGGGTTCCCTAACTGAGCCACAAAACAGAATTGTCTGGAGGCACTTATTTGAAACATGGACTTCCGGGGGCACCTGGGTGGTTCAGTTGGTTAAGCATCCAACTCTTGACTTCAGCTCAGGTCATGATCTCCCAGTTGGTGAGTTCGAGCCCCACATAGGGCTCTGTGATGACAGTGTGGAACCTGCTTGGGATTCATATTCATTCTCTCTCTCTCTCTAAATCAATCAGTCAGTCAATCAATCACAGACTTCCAGGTCCTGCCCAGATATAATGTATCAGTTTGGGGCAGGAGAGAAAGGCAGGACCCCAGGATCTGTATTTTTAAGACATTTCCCAGGTGATTCTGAGGTTTCCTCACTTCGGGAATGACTGTACCAAACAATCTTCAAGTATTAAAATGCCTCTCCCTAAAAAAAAAAAAAAAAAAAACCAACACATAAAAACTCACACTTGACAAACAGGGTATTACTCTTCATCCAGCAGACATCTTTCACCGAATTGCACTGTTGGTGTTATTCCTTTCACTTACGCTGAAGCACGTTGCAACAGGCCGGTTTATAAGACTTGTAGAATTCATGCTGAGCAAATTTTTGGAGATGTTTTTCTCTACATTTTCAGTGACTTCCTGGAGAAAGTTTCTTCCCTGATTTGATAATGATTACAATAGCCAATATTTATTGAACAGTTACTATGTTCCACAAATATACATTATCTCATTTAATCCCTAACAACAACTCTACAAGGCTGGGACTATAATCATGCCTTACCCAATTTTCAGATGAGGATGCTGAGGCTCAGAAGAGTCAATACCCTTAAGCAAGCTTAATTTGAAGTAGGTCTGTATGAAAAGCTTAACTATCATTATCCCTCCTAGTACTCAAAATTGCTAGGTTTCATTCCAGCATGTAAAGTGTTTTCATCTTACACTATGGATGACCATTAACAGATCTGGCCCACCTTTATACATAGGGGCCCCTCTTCCGTTATCCCACAGCCCACCAAACTTGCTCCTATACTTGACTATTTTCTGCCTTTTCCAGAAGCCTGGGAGTTCTTTAAGAATTGTACCTCTTGGGGGACCTGGGTGGCTCAGCTGCTTAAGCATCCAACTCTTGATTTCAACTCAGGCCATGATCTCACAGTTAGTGAGTTCAAGCCCTGCATTGGGCTTTGTGCTGACAGCGTGGAGCCTGCTTGGGATCCTCTCTCTCCCTCTTTCTGCCCCTCTCCTCTCTCTTTCTCTGTCAAAATAAATAAACTTAAAAAGAGAGAGAGAGAGAGAATTGTACGTCTTTCAGGGCAGCTGGGTGGCTTAGTCAGTTAAGCATCCGACCCTTGATTTCGGCTCAAGTCATGATCTCACAGTTCCCCACACTGGGCTCTTTGCTGACAGCAGGGAGCCTGATTGAGAATCTCCCTTTGCCCCTTCCCCATTCGTGTGTGTGCACTCTCTCTCTCTCAAAATAAATAAATGAACTTTAAAAAAAAGAGAGAGAGAGAGACAATTATACCTCTTTCTGTCACATGTATCTCTGTACCCAGGAACTTCACGAAGTCCTGTAGTACTGAGTGTTACATGGATGGATACAAGCCTGAGAGGTCATTGGACTTTATCAGCTAAATAAATAGAAGCTCCATAAGGTTTCTAAGCAGGGAACAGAATAAAACCTTTGGTCAGGAGTATTTGGCACTCTCTGGAGGTGAGGGGCTGCAAGGGGACATGGTAGGAGGGGAATTGGGGGCCCTACAGATAGCAGATCTGAAGGTAAGAAGGCATAGCACCAGAATGCAAATGATGTATTAAGAGGCAGTTTCAAAGGAATCAGGGATCTGGGTGTAGGAAAAGTCTGGCCCATGGGCCCAGTAAGGACCTGACTAGGAACAAAAGTCCTACAAAATCTCCTACTCTCTGGCCTCAAAGGGCATCACTGCTTTGCTCTCTCATTTAGGTCAGGCGTGTTTTGGTTTTGTTTTTAAGGAAAAAAAGCATTCCCCCACTGGCAATTTCAGGCTGCTCATGACTGAGCCACAGACAGGAGCCAGCCAGATTCCCTCCACTGTGGTTTCCTCAGCCTCCTCACTTAGGGGGACCTAGACCTCCACCTCAGGGAAGTTCCTCACTTTCTTTCCCCAGTCCTCCTCACGGGGGCAGCAGGAACCATCTGTGGTGCCACCCTCTCCTCTTTCTTTCTTTCTTTCTTTCTTTCTCTCTCTCCCCCCCCCCGCCACGAGGCACTTCTGCTGTGGGCTCCAACAGCCCTTAAGCTGCTAGATGTGGAAAGGTGGGCAAAATTGGCCAGGGAAGCTGGCACCCATGTGAGCCACAGTCCAGTCAGCCTGAGACTGAGGCATCTGTGTTTCCTCCCAGTGCCTCTCCCAAACAGTCTAGTCACTGAATTACCAGCCCTAAAGATGAGTAGACAATCCCACCTGCCAGAGCCCACAACCATGAGAACCTCCCCTCTTAAAGTGTGAAACCTTCTTTCCTCACTTCATATCACAAGGCGGGATTACACCAACCTTAAAGTGAAGAGGGGATAGGAACTCTGAAATCAGACACCCCAAATTATTAGGGTTTGGGAATCACTGGAATTTTTGTTTGTCTTGACTTTTTTGATATGTTCAAAGAATTTCACTTCAAGGGTCTCCCAAGAGGTTCACAGAATCGGGATGCAGAGAGGATGCCACAAGTCTGCCCACAAAGCCCAACTTCAGTGCCTAATTAGAATGGCAAATCAGGGTATTTGAAGGCAAATCAGGTTTTGAAGTGAAATTTCTGTAGAAAACAGCAAAGAGTACTCATTACTGACAGGCCCTAACTTGCTGTGGGTCTTAATGAGCATTCTGTTAGACTCCAGCTCTGGCAACACACATGCACCACACACTGCAGACCTAGGGGAACATCCTTCAGCCACCTCTCTTCTCTGTAAGGTAGTTTCCTCTCCCCTGATCAAAATGCAGGAAGGAGGAGTCATTCTCGAGCTCAAAAACTCCTGTTCCAGCTGAGGAATTCACAGGCCCCTAATCCCTGGGTGAAAGGACAAGGTGATTGGGTTATCTGGGCTGATGGTACCTCAGCATCAGTAAGTGCCCCTGAGAGCTTGTAGAGAATACAGACACCCCAGCCCCACCACACCTGGGGAGCTGTAGCATTATTAAGCTCCTTTGGTGACCACCAAATAGGTTACTGTTTTCTCAACTAGTGGATTGTAAAAGCACATCTGAATGTACCAGAATGTCCTGCATTACCTCCCCCTTCATTTCCCTCACACCAGGAAGGTGACAGCAGTGGTAGCAATGAGGAAGAAAGGATAGGTAAAACAGTATCTGCACAAATACACATGTTCATGTACACACACACACACACACACACACTCACTCACTCACTCACACATGCATACAGGTGGTTGGGGGAGCTGTGAGGCAGGATGAAGGAGGGACACATACACATACATCATCCCAGGTTCTCCAGAAAATTCACAGGACCTGGAGAAGATTTTTTAAAGCACATAAGTTTGGAACAAGAAGATACTTTCTGGGGCACCTGGGTGGCTCGGTCAGTTAAGCATGTGACTCTTGGTTTCAACTCAGGTGATGGCCTCATGGTTTCATGAGTTGAAGCCCTGCGTCATGACTGCTTGGGATTCTCCCTTTCCCTCTCTTTCTGCCCCTACCCCACTTGTACTATCTCTGTCACTCTCAAATAAACTTTAAAACAAAATTAAAAAATAGATACTTCTCACATCAAACATGGATGGAAGGGTTTTAGAACTTGATCGTGAGTACCAGGGTTCCCACTGCCCTCTCCAAGAAGCCCTTTGCCACCATCCCCACTCCTGAGGGACACCCTCAACACAGGGAATAGCAGGTAACAGGTGCACAAGGATGCCCACACTTCAGCCTCCTCAGCAGCATCTTTATTGCAGGAAGTCACCATTCCTCAGCATGGTGCTCAAGCCCTCACGACCTGAGTCCGTCTTCTTCTGTTTCCCCTCATGTACTTCCATTCACCAACACAGACACCTTGTCATTCCCACACTCTGGATTTCTCACCTCCATGCCTTGCTCACATTGGCTCCCCCTCCCAGAAAGCTTCTCAACTGCCCGTCTCTTTTTTTTTTTTTTTTTTAATTTTTTTTTTAACTATTTATTCCTGAGACAGAGAGAGACAGAGCACGAGCAGGGGAGGGTCAGAGAGAGGGAGACACAGAATCTGAAACAGGCTCCAGGCTCTGAGCTGTCAGCCCAGAGCCCGACGCGGGGCTCGAACTCACGGACTGCGAGATCATGACCTGAGCCGAAGTCAGACACTCAACCGACTGAGCCACCCAGGCGCCCCTCAACTGCCCGTCTCTTTACACTCTCTCCATCGCTATTTAGCAAGCCTTATCTGTCCACCCATTTCAGTGTGACCTGCCCCTTCTCCTCCATGCTCCCCTCCCATTCGCCACTTCACAAAAGCCATGACTTCCATCCAAGTCCCATCTGCCCCACAGGCGAGAAGGGATGGACAGCGATCCAGCTCACCTCCCAGGACACAGATGCTCAGCAGCTGAAATGCATTTATAAGCTTGACTCGACCCTTAAACCAGAAGTTCAAATTTCAATGTGAATAAGATCACTTGGGGCAGGGGTTGGGGGTGCTTGCTTAAAAACGAAGACTCCAGAGTCATACTCCCAGAGATTCTGCTTCAGTAAATCTGGATAGGGCCCTGAAACTTGTGTTTTTAACAAGCACCACATCATACACACATGAATCTGATGCAGACAGTTTGTGGAAAACACTTTGAGAAATACCACTAAGCAGTTAACTTACAACAAATCCCCAAAATGTCTTTGTTCCTTCCAGTATTCCAATGTCCGACTGCCCACTATATGCTTGTACTAGGCCTTTGGGGAAGTAAAGAGAATTAAGAACTGGATCTTGCCCTAAGATCCTAGCACAGGACTTAAGAGACATGAATATAAATCACAGAATATCAAAGTGCTGTACAAGAAAGACAGTAACATGGGGCGCCTGGTTGGCTCTGTCGATAGAGCAGGTGACTCAATCTCAGGGGTGTGAGTTTGAGCACCACGTTGAGCATGGAACCTACTTAGAATAAAAATTTAAAAATATAGACACCAACAAATGCCATCAGAGTACAGAGATCATAAGCCACAGGAACTCAGAGGCAGAGAAACCAAACAAGACAGGAGAGGGGAGCAGAGGGGAGAGACCAGAACAACAGCCAAGATGAGGTTTTGAGGGAAAGTGGTCAACAAAGTCACTCTACAAAGAGTGAAGGGAACTAGGCCTGACAGCAGCCTTTGGGCTTTGTGAGCAGGAAGCCAAGCAGATCTCAGAGCAGAGGGTGCAAACCAGATAGCAAATGGTTAAAGAGACAGTGACTGAGTCTGTGGAGGCAGAGGAGGACCATTGAGAAGAGAGGAGTCAGCTGGAGGCCCAGCAGAGAGCTGAGAAAGGTTTCCTCCTTGCAAAAGATCATGCTCTAGAATCTGTGAGGTGAGATGATGTTGAACCAATGGGCAGGGCCATGACTACCATTACAGATGAAATCTCAGGTGAAGGCAGAGAACCCCTCAAAGGAATGGAAGAAGAGTTCCCACATCAGTGATAGGGAAAGATGCCCCTGTGGAGAAGCTTCCAGGCATTCCATCCCTCCTGGCACAAAGCTGCCCCTGATATTCCAGGGAGCTGGACAGAAGGGGATATGAGGCGCAACTGTTTCAGGCCATCAAGAGCTCAAAAGGGCTGTGCATATCCAGAAAGGAGCCATGTCCCTACTTTCCTGACCTTTGGGAGGATCAGATCAATTTTTCTTTTCCATAAAAGAAAACCTCTACCAGGGGCACCTGGATGGCTCAGTCAGTTAAGCGTCCAAGTCTTGTTTTGGCTCAGATGATGATCTCACGGTTTGTGGGTTCGAGCCCCACAGGATACAGAATAAAGTCCTAACTCCTAAGCACAGTCTACAAGGCCCAATCTAGTGCACAAGTACCCACTTGGCCTGACCTGCCACAATGTCCCCACAGTTTAGCCTCACCCACCTTAGCCACACACACCATCTAACCATCCCCTCAACCTGAGCCTTTCACACCAGCAGGCCAATCAATGTACACAGGGCTATTCTGCATGGAGTAGCAAACATCTTTCCAAACATATTTCCTTGACTTGAGTACCCTCCTCTAACTCCCAGGCCTTTAAGCACCCCCACATCAAACGTCTCCTGCCCACCCCTCACCCCACCTCCCTATTCACATTTCCCTTACCTACTCCGTCCTCTGAGAACCCACAACACTCAGAGAATCCTTCTATTTTGGTACTCATTACACTGGGTATATATCATCCATTATATGCCTGCCTCCCTCTCAAAACTGTGTGCTCCCTGAGGGCAGGGAACCAGTCATACCTACACTCCAGCATCCTTTTATTACTAATTTTTTTCTTTTTTGAGAGAGAGAGAGAGAGAGAGAGAGAGCGTGTGTGTGTGTGTGTGTGTGTGTGTGTGTGTGTGCACGCAAACAGGGAGGAGTAGAGGGAGAGAGAGAATCTTAAGCAGGCTCAATGCCCAGTGCAGAGCCTGAAGCAGGCAGGGTTCAAGCTCATGACCATGAGATCATGACCTGAGCCAAAAATAAGAATCGGACGCCCCTTACACTCTTTTAAATAACATTTACTGAGTGCCCATGATTGGACAATCACTGCCCTGAAAGACACAGGGAGATCAGGGAAAGCTTCACAGAGGCTTGAGTTATGCCTTGAAGGCTAAGGATTAAGCTGCCAGATGCACAAGAGAGGACAAAGAAAGAGCACTCTAGGCATATGAAAAAGCAAGGAAATGATACACCTAGATTCTACTGCATTATATAGTCTCAGAGACAAGTCTAAAACCTAATCAGATAAACACCTTATTTTAGTTTATTGACTGAATGAAAGTAAAATTGAAGAAACCAGAAAAAGTTATAAGTTCTTTTTTGAGTGCTAATGTGACTGTAATCTAGAAGCCTTAAAGTTCTAAGATTCTGTGCAAAAAATATATATATAAGAACAATTATGTACACCATCCCAATTTAAAAATTAAATAAGCTCGACCAAATGGTGAGAACCAGAGCTTTTCAGAATGTAATACGCTAAGACCCTGCAACACATCTGAAATATAAGATTTCATTTTATGCTCTACATACTTTTATACTGAAGTAAAAGAATTTCTACTGACAGAGTTTCCATGAGAACTCTTTCCTAATTAGCTTTTTAATGCTTGAATGAATGGCACTGCATTTATAGGCTACGATTTAAGCTACCGACCAAAGGAAAATTAACCTCGTTGATTGGACAATGTTTTTCTAGTTTGTGTTTATTTTTGTTGTTCAAATAAATGAAAAGTCTACTATTTACTCTGCAGGAAAATGTAAAGCAGATTTAGAAGGTGTTTATGTTCTTCTTTCCCTTCCCCCCTCAAGAAACTGGTAAGACAGGAATGTGCCAAATTGTACCAGGTTTCTAAAAGAATAATTCAGCCTTTATCATGATTAGAAAGTTGACTCACCAAACAGAAACTTATAGAAAGTTCAGACACTGACCCCTCAGACCCATAGGAAGCTAAACTGAATCAAGGAGTCAGAATAGAAGTTCAGAGCTTCACTGGGTAAGAAGCAAACCTAAGACAAAGGAAATTCCACAAATTTAGAGAGAGTTGCAGAGTTTCCGGCCCTGTATATTTTGTTAATCAATAACAAATAATGAAATAAAATAAAAACATTACCATAAATGTTGTCTTCTCTAGCACTATCAAAGTGCAGAATAAAAAACTAACAATATAGGATGCTGTAGTTACTTGAAAGAGCACAAGAATCCTCCAAATAAATTTCTTTGAAAAAAACAAAACAACTTACAAGAGAATTAAATCTTTTTTTTTTTTTCAACGTTTTTTATTTATTTTTGGGACAGAGAGAGACAGAGCATGAACGGGGGAGGGGCAGAGAGAGAGGGAGACACAGAATCGGAAACAGGCTCCAGGCTCCGAGCCATCAGCCCAGAGCCTGATGCGGGGCTCGAACTCACGGACCGCGAGATCGTGACCTGGCTGAAGTCGGACGCTTAACCGACTGCGCCACCCAGGCGCCCCGAGAATTAAATCTTAACTGCATACTTTACATTGCCTAATGCTTTATTTTTATACACATTATTTCATTTGAAAGTCAGTTTCTACAAAAGTCAAAATAATTTTTATTTCCCTTATCAGATGCATTTTTTTAAATTTACTTAAATATTTCCCAAATAACTGGTATATAAAAGCTCTACGCTAAGTAAGCACCCTGGAGAATACAAAGGGGAAAATCTAAACTCCTAACTAACTATAGGCCTAGGTTGCAGCAGGTAAACACGGGACTTGTTGAATGAATGAATGAATGATGAGTGAGTGAGTGGAATGAAAGTTTTTCCCAGAATACTTTTCTTGTACCCATCAATATGGCAACTTCCTACCCATCCATCGTTTAAGGCCTGGTTCAAATGTTGCTTCCTACTGACCCTATCCCATGGAATGGATCCATGCCCACATCTTCCGCCACACTCCTATTGCATTCTAGGCACATCCTCATGAGGACACTTGTTACATTACAGTTGTTTGTGTATCTGTTTGTCCCTACTGGACTGTGGCATCTTGACAGACCATGATTTACTCATCTTTGATTTCCCTAGCATTAATTGAATTAAGTCAGTTGTTTACAGACTAATAGGGAAGATAACATATATACACTTAAGTTCAGAATCAATGAAGCTTAAAGAAAATTACTAATCTAGATAGAATTCTAAGGTTGTTTTTTTCTTTTTTTCCCCTCCAGGCCATGTCGAACATGAGCTAGCAGTTCGTAACATCCATAAAGAATAGAAAAGACTACTCCAAAAAACCCTACAATGGCAGGGGGTGGGAGGAAAGATGGGATTTTAAGGACTGCTCCTAGTTATCTAAAATGAAGACAGGCTTAGTGAGCCCACACAAGGGATTTAAAATGATTGGGACATGGTTAGAGAGCCAGTCACAGAGGAAAAAAAAAAGGGGGAGATTTTGGAGACCATACACAGCAACTTAAAAATCAATGCAGGCAGTGGGGTGCCTGGGTGGCTCAGTAGGTTGAGCGTCCGACTTCGGCTCAGGTCATGATCTCATGGTTCATGGGTTTGAGCCCTGCGTTGGGCTCTGTGCTGACAGCTCAGAGCCTGGAGCCTGCTTCAGATTCTGTGACTCTCTCTCTCTGCCCCTCCCCTGCTCATGCTCATTTCTGTGCGCTCTCTTGCTCTCTCTCAAAAATAAACAAACTTTGGAACCATACCCAGTGATCTAGTTTGTAGAAGCATGTTCTTTTTGTGTATATCCTATAGGGACCAGGCAAACACATATATTCTATAGTCATAATAGAGCAGCTCAGAGGAGTGTGTACATGTGTGTGTGCACGCACACACAGAAGCATGTTGAATGCTCGCTCTGTACCAGCACTGTGCTAGGCTTGGAGAAAGCAGTCATCAATCATGGCCCAATGATGGCAATTCTGAGGTGGGTACTAATGCCCAGGGCAAGTCAGAACTCACTTAAGTACAGACAACCTGATTCTAGAGAGGAACAGTGCCTTGCCCAAAGTCACACAGCTAAGTAATGGCACAACAAGGATTAGACTTCACGTCAGTGTTCCTCCCTATCAGCTGGTTCTGGGACTCTCTCTCCTGAGCCACAGAACCAGCTAACCACCCTTCAATGATCCCAGGCTCACAATGCCACAGCAGGAGTCAAAGGCAGCTCATATTTTAGTAACACCTAATCCAGGTCTGTGATAGGATAAAGGAAATTGTGCCAGTCTTGAATTTTGCAGGAGATCTGAACCCTCTCCAGGAACCTGTTCCTGGCTGTACCCTTACCACAATGTCTCTACACAGGACATCTCACAGTCAGCCTTACCCTGGCACTTCCTGCCCCTAGAGAGACAAGCAGCAGCAAATCATTTTTACCTGAGGTCTCTGGCGATTACAAGTTCCACAAGCACCGGCCAGTCCTGTCAATGCCATCTAAAGCAGTTTAACCAGTCTCTGCAAAAGTTATGCTCCCTTGAAGAACAGAAAGATTCTGCAAAAACAGCCCAGATGATCCCAACAGAAGGTTTAAGTGCTGCCTTCATGCAACGTGAGGCATTATCACCTTGCAGGGTTTAAAGCAGTTACCCTGATTAAGGAACTGCTTTGATGCGAGAGATAAGACTTTCCAAAAAGCAAAAGAGGAGCCCAAAGGTTACAGGCAAGAATGTTTCAATCAAGGAGACCCGCCCCCCCAAAGAAGAAAGATTTTACTTCACAACACATTAAATTACATGGATATATTCAAGAATACATGTCCTTGCTAATTTAAAATACAAAAAGAGATTTACGCACAATGATGTTCAACACATTATTTCCTGTAGGCATCAAAAAACTACAAACCACCTCGGTGTCCAAAAGCAAGGGATTACATAAATTATGGTACATCCATATGACAGAATCCCAGCTCTGGAATGTGGAAGACCTGGGGCCTGTTCAAATAGATAAAAAGCATACCATGCAGCCATTGAAAACCATGTCTCCTGTATGATTCCAGTTACATGAAATATCCAGAATAGACAAATCTACAGAGACAGACGGCAGATAAGTTGGTTGCCAGAGGCTGGGGGAAATGGGGAGAAACTGCCTAATGAGTGAGGAGTCTTACTTTGGAAGATGGAAATGTTTTGGAACTAGACAGAGATGGTGGTTGCACAACACTGTGAATGTACTAAACACCACTGAATTGTTCACTTTAAAATGGTTATTTTTAGGGGCACCTGGGTGGTTCAGTCAGCTCACTCGAAGCATCCAACTTCAGCTCAGGTCATGATCTCACAGTTCGTGGGTTCAAGCCCCACGTCAGGCTCTGTGCTGACAGCTCAGAGCCTGGAGCCTCTGGATTCTGTGTCTCCCTCTCTCTGCCCCTCCTCCCCTGCTCACACTGTCTCTCTGTCTCTCAAAAATAAACATTAAAAAAAAGTTTTTAATGGTTAATTTCACATTATGTAAATTTAAACCTAAATAATTTTTTTCAAAAACCATGTCTCAGGAAAACAGTGTGTCAAGACACACATTTGTGGGATATTTTTAAGTAAAAAGTGAAAAAAAAGGATGTCTGTATATGCATGATCCCAATTTGTGGTGAGAGATATGTGTACAACCTTGCAGGAAAAAAAAAAAGACTGCCAATGTATGTATACAGTCACAAAAAAAAAAATTGGTTGGCTCTGGATGGAGGAATAATCAGTGTAATTTTTACTTTTCATTCTGTGCTTTCCCTCTGTATTTTTCAAGTTTTCTACAATCAAATACGCATTGTTTCTGTAATAAGAAAAAGAACCATTCTGCAAGTGAAACATATAGACATATATGGAGAGTGTAAGACATCAATAGTATTTTTAAATGCCCCCCCAAAATCTAGAATGAAATACGGTAAGATCTTGACTATCATTATCTTGCGGTGGTAGGATTATGGGTGACTCATTTTCTTCGTTGCTAATTCCTTAATGACACAGCAGCTGTAGCCAGAGAAAGAGTATGGAAAAGGAAGAGCGTGAAAGCTCACAGAAGCATAAGCTGTACCCATTACAAGAATGGAGATATCAAGGCTGTGGGTGGGTGCCCAAGCCGAGAGCTCCCTGTCATTACACTCAAGGACTGGCCACCAGCCACTGCACCCATTCCTACGTTCAGCCTGGCTTCCCTACCACCAGTGCCTGATTCGTTTCCAGTCTCAATACAGTGGGAACTGATAGAAATTATAAATAAACATGAAAACTGGAAAGAACATTCAGAGCCCATCTTGTTTGTGCCAGATTATCTCAGGAAACCGAAGAAAACACGTTTGTAAATGTTTAATAAAATTCACAGAGCCAAGAAAACCTGTCTACATGCTTGGGTTATCTTTTTCCAGGCTCAGCACCCCATGAGGGTGATGTCTTAGGGGGAGATGCCAGGCCAGTAGTTTAACCAAGTTTGAAAAACCAGGCCCAGTGGGGCCATGAGTAATAATATCAGGGCTGAATATCCCAGGTGGTAACAGACCAGAGTAATGAACCTGAATTGGCTCACTGAAACCACAGTAGTATTGAAACCACCTCGGTTAGAAAGGGTCCTACAACAAAAGGCCCACTCAGTAGAAATCTAATCTGTGTTAATTAACATCCCCGAGAATGAAAACATTTCTTTATCAGTGTGCTGTTCCTGGCTTGAGCTCTCCCATAAAATGTGGCTCTGGGGTGGAGGGAGTGGAGGGTTCCCTCAGAGGCCAGAACCTCCAAATGGCTCACCCCAGGTCAAACCCAGGGGAGAGAGCCCAGATGATACCAACAGATTTTCAGAGCTGAAACCTACTGGCCCCAAGCAACCCACTGATGACCCAAGGATGGGTGATGGCCCCAACTCCCGTGCACTCCACACCGCAGCCCTCCACGCTGCCACTCGAGCCACTATACACACACACACCCCTTCACATCCTCCCGTGGCTCCACCAACCATACCCCTTGCTGTGAACTGGCTTTCCTTCCATCCACCTTGGGCCACACGTCCTTTCATTTCCCGTGGCCTTTTCTCTCCGATGCTGACTCCTATTCCTTTTCATCCCAAATGCCCAAGCACTGGCAGCCCCCTGCTCCCATAGCCATCACAGCCCCAAGCACAACCCCTCCCCCCCAGGAGAGGCCAGCACAGCCCCCAAGTGTCTGGCACCCTGAGCAGGAGGCCCAGGGCCTGAGCTGGGCCAGGAAATATAAATGAAATGAGAAGCCCCTAAAGATCTAGATTCCACACTCCCCCCTGGATTTACTAGACGGTTGCAGGGACCTGTGTGCCAGGCACCATGAGAGTGAGAAACAGTCCCTGGTGAGGGGGGACAAGGGTGGGGAGAGAGGGACATGCACACCCATACGAGCAGAAACAAACGCTGCAGGAGCCTGCAAAAGGAGGGAAGAGCTTCCCTGGAAATCCCAGGAAGGCTCCTTGGCCTCTATGACTGACCCCTGTGGAGTACCTGGCACAGAAACTGGCGGGCAGTAGGTGCTAACTACAAACAGGTGATCACAGGGTCCAGCAGAGAAAGGGGACCCGCAGCCTAAGGTGATACTCCACCCACAGGCCCCTGCTCAGCCACAAGAGAGGTGCTTAAATAATAAATAATGACAACAACTGAGCAACAGCTACACCCTGCAGCTGAGGCCTCCAATGCCTCACTGCAGGAACGCTGTCGTGAGAGAATTTCACCCCCAACATACAGACAGGAGCACTGAGGCACACGGGGGCTGGCCCAGGGTGGGAAAGAAGCTCTTACTCCAGTTACCGGCCAACTTAGGGAACCCAAACTTGTCCTCAAGCCTGGGTCTTCCTCTCATCACCTGTGTCCCCACCCCCCATGTCTCCAGTCCATGCTCCCTAAAAACAAACCCAGCCAGCACCTCCCCCTTTCACCCCTCCAGAAAGCCCACCGTCAAGTGTGCCCTGGGGAGCTCTGGCTGAAGAGCCTGATACTCTGAAACGTCTCTCTCCTCATTTTCTGGCTACAGCTTTCTGCAAACCCAAAACACAAAGCCCTCAAGTTCTAGGAAAATCAGGTCATTCAGCAAAGTTTCCTCAGTGAGTCTCCCAAACTACCCCTGCCCTGAGTTTATTTCTCTTCCACTTACCAGGAAGACCAAGACTCCTGAAGAAATGACAGAGTCTTGGCAACTCAGCCAGGCAGGGCTGCAGAACGGCCCCCAGCTCAAGGTGATCCTGATGCCGGCTTCATGCAGCTCATCAGACACGTCTCTGACAGGGAAGAGCACCCGCTTCTCACAGCTCCTCTGGCCCCTCAACGGCACTGACCCTCCCTCTGCTTCCCTTGGCTGAGAACTCTGGAGAGTTTACAGTTACGGGCCACAGGCAACCGGAGAAGTGGCCCAGAAAAGAGGCCCTCAGCCCTGCACCACCCCTGGCCACGCCCAAAGGGGGGCATCCTAGCTGTTACTCCCCCAAAACAGGATCTGCAGGACACCTGTGGGAGGTCATGAGGACCCTCTTCACCTGTCTCTGACCCTGGCATCTTTGCTGGAAAGGGCAATGTTGTTTCAACCTTGGTGCTCAGAACTACCCTGACATCGTCAAAGCCAGAGATAGGATTTTGGCAGAGCCAAGAGTGAGGAAGGTCACGCCAGCCCCACTGCATGTGGAGGACGGGGAAAAGGCCACAGACTTTTGAGTCAGATGGTCCTGAGATCACATTAAGTTTCTGCCGTTAATTAGCTATTTAGCATAGGCAAGTTGTTTATCTTTCTGAGCCTCAGTTTTCTCACCTGTACGTTGGGAGCAGTAATACCTACCTCCTCGGTTCCTGTGAGTTAATATGAGTGAACACCTGTCAAAGGGTCTGCACATAGTATGTGGTCATTCTGGGCCCCCCCCAAAATGCACCAGATGGAAAGCAGAAGTCTGCATGCCAAAGGCTGACACAAACCACCACTACAGAAGAGGAATGAGTGGGGGGAGGGGGCACAGGGCAATCTTCATTATGTCCTTTTTCTGAACCCCCCAGGAGGTTACAGGACTTGCACTGGGGTCCTGAGTCCCCATGCTGTGCCTCTGGTGAGGAGGCAGCTCTGTGGCTTTGGCAGAAAAGACTGGCTTACACATAGCTAGGGGCACAGGGTTCGGATCCCATCTTTACCTCTTGCTGGCTGGGTGGCCCTGGATGGAATATTTATCCTAAGTTTCCTCACTCGAAATGGCCATGATCACAGTGCACACTTCTCAGAGTTGTCGTGAGGACATCTGTATAAAGACCCTCAGAGACAGGCCCAATATGCAGTAAATGCCCATCTTGCACTGCAGTTATTATCTTGTCCATGCAACACTCACTTCCTAAAATAATTCTAAGCCCTCTCTCCTGCAAGCTCAAATTCTGCCCGTACACACTGGCACCATGACATGTCCCTGGAACCAGTGTTTCTGAGACTCTCTCATGCACCCCCAGTCTAGCCAGTGCCCAAGAGCAAAAAGAAAAAAATCACAGTGCCCAAGATGTGGGGCTTGGTCACCGGAGCCTTGGGAACTAGGTGGTACCAAGGGAGCTCCTGAGGTTAAGGGCACCCATCCCCAGGAGAACTAAGGGCTAACAGACATTTTGGGAAAGCGAGTAGTGAGGAGCAGGGGCAGACACTGTGACCCGTAGGGACAGTCATCATGGTACTTCTTGGCTTCAGGTTCCTCATGTGTAGAACAGGCAGCCTCCATGCCCCACCCCAGGGACCATGCATCATGGAAAACAAGACCTTATTCTCTGGGAGGACGGTGATGCTGTCCCTGTGCAGCTCCAGTGCTGGGACAGGGGGTGGCAAAAATAGAAAAGCAGAGAAGCAAGCACCTGACCAAGCAGCCATACTTGGTATTTTCCAGATTTCAGCATCTTTTATTTTTAGAGATATGTGTTCCAATTTGGTGGAGGGATCTTCAGGTTCCACGTACCGTGCTTAATTTAGGACATTTTTTTTTCTCTTTTTTGGTGGTGGGGTAGGAGTTAAACAGCTTCTCTCAGCCACCCCTGGATTCTGAGCCCTAAATTTAACTCCAAAGGAACCTGTCTGCCCTACTTCATGATTCCAACCCTCAGAGGGAAACCATTACCTGCTTCTGAAAATCAGCTCTGACAAGGGAGCACCCAGACAGGTGTGTCCTCAATCACAGGTGCCGGGCTGCAGTACCAGAGCTGTCATCAGCTGACTGAGGAGACGGTACAAGAAGGGGGACAAATGGACCTACTCCGTGGCCTAAATCTTGATGACCATTCCCCTGGGGGGCCTGGAGAGCTATTTGTACAGCCAGTCAGAATGGCCAGGGCGTGGTCACCGGTGTCCTATTCTAGCAGCCTTAATGCCTGGCACGGGTGCCCACAGGGATAGGGACAGCCTGGCATCTGATCCACAGTTGCACCACATTCAGACAAAGGAACTAACCAGCCGCCTGTCCTTCTACTCCAACCCGTAGCCCCCTCTCCTTGCTTCCTCCTCCTTTTTAAAACTTTTCTTAATTTATTCAATTCACAACGTTGTGCAATCGTCACCACTCTTCATTTCTAAAACTTTTTCATTATCCCAAATAGAAACACTATAACCATTAGTAGCAATAACACCCATTCCTCCCTCCCCCCAGGCCCTGGTAACCTCTAATCTTTTTGTTTCTATGTATTTGACTACTTTAGGTACCTCATACAAGTGGCATGTTATAATATTTGTTCTTTTCTGCTTGGTTTATTTCATTTAGCAGAATGTCTTCGAGGTACATCCACGTCATAGCATGTGTCTGAATTTCCTTCCTTTTCCTTATGGCCAAACAATATTTCACTGCATGTATATACTACATTTTGTTTATCCATTCATCTGTGGATGGATACTTGGTTACTTCTACCTTTTGGCTATTGAAAAGTCTCTGCTTTCAATTCCTTTGAGTATATACCTGAAAGTTGAATTGCTAGATCATGTGGTTAATCATTTAGATTTTTGAGAAACCGCCAAACTGTTTTCCACAGTGGCTGCACCACTTACTTCCCACCAGCAGCGCATAAGAATCCCATCTTCTCCACATCCTCGCCAATCCTTGTGCTGTACCCAAGCCCGGGAAATGGCCTTTCCCTCGTACCCTAGAATGACCTGCAAGCTGTTGGACTGACTGAGGGGCTCAGGAGTAACAGCAAAGGACTACAGCCAGAGCAGCAGCTAGGAGAGGTTTCCCCTTGGTTCCAATTTAGTAAAATTCTAACCAAAAACCATGAGGGCTGCAAGGCTGCTTCTGAAAATCAAAGCACCTAAAAATGCAGGGTCCAGCTAGATGTGCCCTCTGTCACAGGGCACCACAGCAGCAGAGCATTGATCAGATAACTGGGGAGGGACACTAGGGGGCTCCAAAGTAGGGTGCACTCAACACTGAAGTGCTCAATATGACCTACTGCGGTTCAGGAAGAACATATTAGAACATCTATTCATGTTTTTTTTTTTTAATCATCCTTTTAAGTGTGTACGTGTGTGTCTTATAGGTCCATTAGCACAGCAGTTTGTGTATATAATTTATAAACAAGTATACAAATATTAGGGTACATGCTAATCTATTAGTGAGATATACATGATAAAAAAGTTTGGAGACTCCTACCTTGGACCAACCTCTCCCTTTGTTGCCATTTTTCCCTTCTGATTTTTATATAGTATACCGATGGTCATGATAATGATAACGGGGGGACAAACTCACAAAACCCACCACTGCAAACCCCTCAGAGCCTGACACTTCTCTATGCCAACTCATCTTTCAGGGGCTCCTACACCAGAAGGAAGTGAGAGACAGCTGTCTTTAGACAGTGGAGCCGTGGGGGAGGGAGAATGGAAGCATTTTTTTTTTCCTCCCTGAGGCACTTACTCCATTCCAGTTCAAAGCCCAAAACAGAGAGGTTTATGGCCTAGAAGTTAAGAACTCAGCTTCTGAATCAGAGAGATTTGTGGGTAAGTGGTGGTATCACCATTAACTTCTGTGCAAATTAGTTAATCCCTCTTGACCTTGATTTTCTCATCATTATGATACTAGCACCTACCTCATAAGGTGGCTGTGGGGAGTAAATGAGGCCATCAACATGAAGCACTAGGGCAACGCCTGCTTGGCGTAATGAGGTCTTTTAATAACACAGGTAGGATGTTACTACATGAGGATGCACAAGACACAAGAAGAGAACTCTGCATGAGGCTGGGGAGCTAGGACAGAGTCCAGGGCAAGAGTGGAGGGAGGCACGGGGTGTGTGTGTGTGTGTGTGTGTGCGCACGCACATTTCATACAGCTGTAAGAAACCACCCCATGCATTCCACAAATATGCACTGAGCAATCACTAGTGTCAGGCACTTTGAGGGATGCAGGCACAAGCCAAGCAGAGTCCACTCTCTGAGCTCATTTCCGGGTGCCACACTGTGACCCACAAGCCCACGGGGGCACCAGAAAGAGACAGCAAGGTACAAGGACATCTGGAATCTGTAGCCAGGGTGTGAAAGTGAAGTTGGGAGCCTAAGCTTAGAGAGGACCTGACTGAGATCCAGGGACGCTAACAAAAGGTACCAATCTCCTACAGTAACACACACCACTCAGAATCCAAGAGGAGTCTTTGTTTCAATTTCCCTAAATTTTCCATTCAGAGATTTTTTTTTTTTTTTTAACCTGTTCTCTTTTCCAGAGTAAACTCTGCAGAAGGACTTTGTCATCGCAGATACTGGAGCAGAAACTCCACTCCCTGCTTTATTCCTTCAGCCAGCCCCACCCTTGTCGGGCCAAGAGGGTTTTATTGCTCTTGTGTGGCTGGAGCTTCTGTCTGCACAGGATTGGGGGCTCACTGCTCTGCCTCAGCCACTTCTACTGGGCTTTCCCACCGTGGGAAAAGCTGCCCCAACGTACAGCTTCACAAAGTGCTGAAATGGTTTCCTGGTTCATCTACAGTAGACTGCATAGGAAATTATTTCTCAGGGACAGGAAGCCCAGCATCAGAGCCTCCTAGAAAGGCCACCAACAAGAACATGGTCCCTGAAACCCTCCCAGTCAGCACAAAACCACTTATTCCAACAGAAACATGGAAATCATTCCAGGACATGCATGCTCTGGATGTCCTATTTTTTAAATTCCTTACCTTGTTTTTTTTTTTTTTGTTTTTTTGTTTTTTAATTGGCTGTGAAAGTTCAGCTCAACAGCTTACCAGGTACATTATTAACTGGCAAACACTTCTTTGGCTTTGCTAGTTAAAGTTTAGAAAAGAACATTCCCATTAACATATAATTTCTCCAGCAACTCCACGAACAGCCCAGAGAGCATTTCATCAGGGCAAACCTCAACTAGCAACTTCCTCCTCTCCCCCACTCAGATTATTCAAACTGGCTTCTGTTCTCCTGGAGCAGACAGGTAACCAAAATTCAAATAGACCCTCAGCTGGGTATCTGACGTCTGGGCAGTGCTGATCAAGGACAAATGCTAAATACACACTAAACGTACAGCTCTCCACCAGGCTGGGGAAGGAGAAGGGAGAAAACAGCTCTGCCTGATGCCATAAGACCCTCCATTCCTGAGGACCACCCACAAGTCACCTCCTGCCAGGGAGCCCAAGGGGCCCATGGGACCCTGAATCCAGAAAAGTACAGCCCACTGGCTGTCACTTCTTCCTCACCTCCCTCTACTCGTTTCTCTTCTGCAGTGCAAAAGTGCTCTGCAAACCAGGTTCCTCTGGGATGACAGGGCAGGAACCCAGAACGAGCCCCAGACAAGCACTTGTCTTACATCCTCCAGGTGCCAGGAGTGATTTAGGCACCTCCATTAGACACACAGACTTGCCAGCTTGCTGCCTCAATCCTCTCCTCAGCAGCCAACCTCAGCCTCGGACTCTGGACCCTTCATTAAACCTGTAAGAGGGGCTCATCCAAATATGAGGAAGTTGGTCCTGGTCTAACCAACCTCCCACTTCCCTTGGGGTGAAATGAGTCTCAAGGTATCTCCCTCAAGGAAGGAGAGGAAGGGAGGGAGACAGAGAGACAGAGACAAAGGGAAAGAGAGAGGATGAACAGACAGAACCCCACTCAGCCCACACCAAAACCAAAAGTCCAGCTGGGATCTGGTGCAGGCAGTGGGACAGAGGGCTACTAGGAAGTCACAGGAAGTCACCTGGATGACAAGAGGACAGGCTGCCAAAGTACTGAGTGGTTTGGAAAACCCACCTTGAGGTGAGGAGACCCAAGGCACCCCTAATGCTCACCCTCAGAGAGACCTGCCTCCCTCTCTTCCCAGCAACCAAAAGGGGAATTGCTCGCAGACTCAGATCTAGACACAAAGGCCCCACCAGACCCGCTGGGCCACACAGAAAAGGCCATTTTCCAGTGTCATTCCTGCCCAACTCACAGGCAAGCCAGTGCCTAGATTAGGCCCCCTGCCTGCCACTGCCTATGGACTGAAGACCTTCTAGGGCAAGGCTCCCCCCACTGCCCTCTGTTCTCCAGGTCCCTCCGGATGCTGCTGTCCAACTCTGCTTCTGCCCGGCCATCTGGGGTGGTTCATCCTATGCTGCGTCAGATTAGTGCAACATACTGCCAGAACTGCTGCACGCCCAGCCATCTTCTCTGAAGGGCCGCTTTGTGTTTCTTGCTTGCAAAGGAAGAAAACTGTTTTTGCAGCTGAACAATAGTGTGGAGCTTTCGGTAGAGCCACAGAGGCCAAAAGCCACTCAGCATGCCACCCCCTCACCATCAAGAATGCCTGCATGCAGGAGGCTGGCACAGTCAACCTATAACCTCAACAAGGCTCACAGGGACTTCCAATCCCCTGCTTGCCACCCTACACCACTGAAGAGTTCTCAGGAAACTGCTAGTGCCTGGCAGCCTTTGGAAATGGACTTATGCTTTCTCTAGTATACCTCCCATACCCACCCACACCAACAAGTTCTTGATATCTAATCTGGATCCTTCCTACTTCAACTTAAGTCCATCTGGGGCTTCAGTAGGAAAGCAGACTCCCTGATGCCCTTCTTGGCAAGCTCTAACTTACCATGAACCAGAAGGCTGACCTCATAAGTCACAACAACAACAAAAACTGTAGAGGTTGGGGCTGGTGGTGGAAGGAGGTAGGAGAAGACTCTGGCTCTTTAAATGCAGCTGATGGCCTGGAGATACTGCATTCCCTCATCTCCTCCCCCTCCCCCTCCTCGCTAAATATCAATCACGTCTATCACCTGACTTCAGAGTACACTGAGCTGGAAGGAGACTAGTATGCCACCTGACAGATTTAGGGCTAAAGGGTCTCAACAGGCTGATTCTCTGGACCCAATACAGCCATATGAAATCTGACAGGGATAAGCTTAAAAATGTAAATTTGAGTCCAAAATATCCCAGCAGTAATAGTATAAGAGGGGAGAGAGACGTTGAACAGCAGCATTTGACATAACATGACTACACATTAATAGGGAACCTATTTTGATTTTAGGTTACATTAATACAAGTATAATGTCAAGAAAAACAGAGATGGTGATTCTACTCTCTTCTAAGCTGGCCAGACACCACCTAGCACACAGTGCTCAGTCCTACATATCACAGTATAATAGGCATGCATTGTTTACATACTTTTCTTCACTGACACTCCCCACATTGTCAGGTTGCAGCTGTCGGCTACCCAAGGGGTACTCATCCAAGGGGGAGCCCAGCATCCAATTAGGGTCAATCAAAATCTTCTCTAAGAAGTGATATACAAAGCCTAGGAGAGTAAGCACCTCTCTTCCTTGACAAAAGTGTTAATAGAATTGAAAGATGGAGAAAAAGCAAAGCCCTCAAAGTCCCTGTGACCTCTGGGGTCCAACAGTGCAAAGGCCAGATCAGATCAACCCTTGGAGTTTCCAGTTACTAGAACTGATACATTTCCTTTTCTGTTTAAGCTACTTTGAGCTGGGTTTCTGTCACTTCCAACCTGAAGTACAGATTAATACACACTTTAAGAGGATTACCGATAAAGTACAATATGTCCAGAGATTTACCAAAGACAGTGAAGAAATGAAAAACCGTGTTTCATGAGCAAAGAAGGATGATTTAACTCAGAAAAGGCACATTTATGGCCACATGGGAGCCTCTCTGAATAGTTAAGAAAGAAACTTGTTCTGTGTGGGGCCAGAGAGCAGACCCATGACATGGGTGGAAGTTACAGAATGCGCAATTTCTGGAAAGTCTGAAGAGTACAACAAAACTGATAAACCCGAATCCATCCCCTATTGTATTCGCTCTAACTCACTGGATTAAAGCAATTCCCTTTATCATTCCAAAGTACTTCCTTATTATGACAAACTGCAACTTCTATAAACCTCAGCTTCCAATCTATACAATGGAGATAAAAATCTCTCCCAAACAAGCTTTAGAAAGTTATTTCAGGGAACAAAAGAGAAAATGTAAATGGAGAGTGAATGATGTCCTAGGACACATCAATGACTCTTCCAAGATTTTATCCGAAGGAAACGACCAGAGATGTTCATAAAGGCAAGGAAAGGGGGGTGTTTATAACAGCATCATGCATAATAATGAAAAAAAAACTGGAAACTATTGTCCAAGATTTGAGTATCACTCGTAAAAAACTAGATCCTATAGAAGAACAATTAATGATGAGAGAAAGGTCTACAACAGATCAGTGAAAGATACAAGAATCAACACCATATGTACAACACAATCCCAAGTTTACAAAAGTTTATGATACATTTGCAAAGAAAAAGATAGAAAAAATGTTAACAATGACTATCCTTGGAAGATTATAAATATTTTTTTTCCTTTGGGCTTTTCTCTATTTTCCCAGTTATACAACAAATACATATTCTTGTTAAAATCAGGAATAAGTTATATATACTATCAATGCTATAAAGTGTTTTGTCAATTGTAAGAGCTATGGAAACAAAGCAATGTGGCCCTTAAACAGGTCTCCCTTCCACATTTGTCTTTTTAGCTCTAAACACAGCAATTAGTTGATTATAAAATGTCTAATTTTTTAAATAGAAACAGATGAAGACAGTAAGGAAAATGCTGGATTCTTACAAAAAAGAACAAACTCAAAATCCTATGTGTCTCCTAGGCAAGTCAATTTTCTTCCCAATAAAATGAGGAGTGTAATAGTATTGCTTTGTATGAATGTAGATTTATTTTATTTTTTTTTTTAATTTTTTTTTCAATGTTTTTTATTTATTTTTGGGACAGAGAGAGACAGAGCATGAACGGGGGAGGGGCAGAGAGAGAGGGAGACACAGAATCGGAAACAGGCTCCAGGCTCTGAGCCATCAGCCCAGAGCCCGACGCGGGGCTCGAACTCACGGACCGCGAGATCGTGACCTGGCTGAAGTCGGAGGCTTAACCGACTGCGCCACCCAGGCGCCCCGTATGAATGTAGATTTAAACATTCATTAAGAACCTCCAAATGCCAGCCTGTTCCGTAATTTTCTTTTCTCTACTAAGGTGCAGGGAACACTTTCCATATCATTAGTTAATATTTTACAGCACTGTTTTAAATGGATGCATAGTAATTCACTGTATGATTATTATCGCCAATGAGTGGTAGGAGTTTTTTGTTTGGTTTGATTTCTGATATAGAAATAGTTAATCTCCTTAGCAACCCTTTGAGCTTAGGTGTTCCAAGTGTAGGACTGTAGAATATAATCAATAAACGTAAGCTGTTGTTACTGTCATGCTCACGATTACTATTACTACCCAGGTTCCAGTGAGATATCCAAGTTTAATCCAATATTTTAGGTTTTTGAAAATGTTTCTCTGGAAGCCAGGAAAAATGCAGATACAGGAATATTTTTAAATCTGGCCTCCTTGTTTTCCAAACACCCCCAAGCACTGTGAAGAATGGACATTAACATACTAATACACATGTGCTGTCACTGAGCAGCTAATTTTCATAAATGCCTGAAAAATTAGAAACCTTCTGGCCAGTAACCATACACCTTGCTGTAATAAAACAAACGGTTTCCCAAAGAGGCATAGACCCCAAGGACTCTAGCAAATCCGGGGACCTAGATGGGTCTGTGGGACAAAAGTGGACTGTGGACTAGCAGTGAAAAGAGAGAGGTTCCGCTCTGAATGGAAGCAGAACAGAAGGTTCTCACCTACAGCCTGTGTGCTGGACTAATGGGCACATTTGTCCTGGAACTTATACTGAGCACCTTATGCCAGGCCCTGTGCCTTGTTGCGCTTTGAACAAACTCATGTTTCCTCCTCCCAAAGATCCCGTGGTGTTAATATTCCCCAGTCCCATCTTCCAGGTAATGACTTGAGGCTCAGTGAAGTTAAGTGACTTCTTGGAGTCTCACAGCCAGTAAAGGGTATGGTTGGGGCTGCAGCCCACTCTGTTTGCCTCCAAAGTCCAAGCCTTCCCACGTTGGTGCTCTGCCCTCTAGTTACTCAACCAGGGTCTTCCTCCCCAACCACTGTGAGTATCAAACAGGCAAGGCCTTGCTCCTCTGGGTGAGTCCCCACAAGGGCTGGGCCACTCAGGCCCAGGAAGGCAGGCGTGCATGCAGCCCCTGCCTGAGCGGGGTGGGCTGGCCCACAAGCAGACAGAGTGAGGCATACTGACTGAAAGACTCCAAGAAGTTACCTCCCCTCACTGAGCCAGAGGTCCTGCACCTCTGAGATTGGGTCTTGTCCCTAAGGCACTTAAAAAGAGACCTGAGGCCGCAGCTATACCAGGGGCTGTTTGGCCCAAGCCCCAAGGTTCAAAGGAAAGCCACTGGAGTTTCTCTGGATGTGTGGTCTTCTGAAGTGAGTGAGATTTTGTCCCCACCACCTGAGCCTTCAAAAACAAGCCCTGGAAATAAACTGTCAAACCTTGGGCAACTGGTAAAGATCTGAGCCCAGCCAAAGCTTCTCTGAACTTCTGATCTCAATTGACCCACAGAGGAAGCAAAGGTGCTCTTCTGTGGCTTGCTATGTTTGAAACGTTTTCCCTGTTCCATTTCTAATGTCCTCCCTATCCCCCTCTTCTCCTCCAGCCCCTTCTCCTAGCTAAGGGGCAGAAACCAGGCTGGAAAGACTGGCTGATCCAGGGAGAGGAGCCAGCATGGTGTGGGGCCGGAGCACTGAGAAGCACAGAGATTTACAGGAATGTGCTGTGCAGCTCACAGGAATTCCCCCAACCTCTGAAATGCCCCATTGTTTAACTCATCTCTAAATTAAGGGGGTTGGACTAGATGCTTCTAAAACCCACCCCTCCAGTAAAGCTCTGTCCTGGAATTTCCTCTATAAGATCTCATCGGCAGTGAGAAGCGATGTTTTCACTCTAGTGGAACAAACAGGCTATGGAGTAAATTGTTTTCTTAGACCAGCTCAGATGTTTTTTCTGTCCTTTTTTTTTTCTTTTTCTCTCACATGACATTTACCTTCAAAGCCAGACCGAAGAAGGGGATTGTGTCTGTTTTGCTCACTACCATAAGCCTAGCTTAAGTGCAAAGGTAGACACTCAATAAATAATTGTTAAATGAATGCTTGCATGCACACATGCATGCCAACCATTCTTTAATGTAACCCTTCTTTAAATGTGGTCACACACATGCCCTGGTCTAGCACACACAGCTGTTTTCCTCACTGTCAGGACCATCATATATCCAAGTCAAAGTAGAACTGACACACCCAGTCCACCTCAGCCAGGACATCCCTACCCCTCCTACCATCATTCTCACAGACGGGTAAACATTCTAGAGATGTGAGGCAACTCTCCCTCTCTCCCTCCATCACTCCACAATTTATGCCATGGGCAGATGAAGTGCCCTAGGACTGTTTCCCTCATATCAGTTCTCTGCTCAAAAGCCTTCAATAACATACAGAAAGCCAACAGACACATGAAAAGATGCTCAACATCACTCATAATCAGGGAAATGCAAATCAAAACCACAATGAGATAACCTCCCATCTATCATAATGGCTAGTATAAAAAAAGACAAGAATCAACAAGGATGTGGAGAAAAGGGAGTCCTTGTGCACTTACTTGGTAGAAACTGTAAATTAGTACAACTATTATGGAAAACAATATGGAGGATCCTCAAAAAATTAAAAATAGAACTACCATATGATCCAGCAATTGCACTTTTGGGTATTTATCCAAAGAAAGCAAAAACACTAACTCAGAAAGATATATGCACCCCTATGTTCACTGTAGCATCATTTACACTAGTCAATATATGGAAGCAACATGAGTATTGATTGATGGATGAATAAATTGTGGTGTGTGTGTGCACGCACACACACACACACACACACACACACAATGGAATATCATTCAGCCATAAAAAAAGAATGAAATTTTCCCATTTGCAATAACATGGATGGACCCTGAAGACATTATGCTAACTGAAGTAAGTCAAAGAGAGAAAAACAAACACTGTATGAGCTCACCTACATATGGAATCTAAAAACAACAACAACAACTAGGCTTATAGGTACAGAGAACAGATTGATGGTTACCAGAGGCAGGGGGATGGAGAGGAAGGGGGTAGATGACACAGGTGAAAGGAGTCAAAAGCTACAAACTTCCATTTATAAAATAAATAGAATACATCCTGGGGATGTAATGCACAGCATGGCAACTATATTTAATAATACTGTATTGAGGGGGCACCTGGGTGGCTCAGTCAGTTAAGCATCAGACTCTTGGTTTTGGCTCAGGTCATGATCTCATGGTTTGTGGGATCGAGCCCTGACTTGGGCTCTGTGCTAGCAGCATGAAGGCTGCTTGGGATTCTCTTTCTCCCTCTCTCTCTACCTCTCCCCTGCAAGTGCCCTCTCTCTCTCAAAACAAATATAAACATTAAAAAAAAATTAATGTATTGCATATTTGAAAGTTGCTAAGAGAATGGATCTTAAAAGTTCTCATCAAAGAAAAAAATCTGTTACTATGTGTGGTGATGGACATTAACCAGACTTACTGTGGTAATCATTTCATAATATCTACAAATATCAAGTAATCGTGTTGTGTACCTGAAACTAATATAATGTTGTATACCAAATGATCTGTCTATCTTTTAAAGTTTATTTATTTTTGAGAGAGCACAAGCAGGAGAGGATCAGGGTGGGGGGGGGGGGGGGGGGGGGAGACAGAGGATCTGAAGATGCCGAAAGCAGAGAGCCCAACGCAGGGCTTGAACTCATGAACCAACTCACCAACCATGAGATCATGACCTGAGCCAAAGTCAGACATAACCAACTGAGCTGCCCAGGCGCCCCAGTTATATCTCAATTTTTAAAAAGCCTTAGTAGCTCCCCATTACTTACAGAATCATGCAAAACTCCTCAGCCCCGTGCCCAAGACCTCCCAACCAAGCTCCCGCTCCTCACCTCCGAGAAACCCCCACTTCAGCCCAGACCTGCCATCCTTGCACTGTTGCTCACACCCCACCCTCCTCTTCTCCCAGCCCACCTCCGTCCCGCTGGCTGCTCCCCTCAGACTTCCTCTGCCTCTTATTTCCTGTATCCCTATTTATCCCTCACCACCTCCTGTTTTATCTCCCCAAGCAAGAATGAGTGACTTCAACCAGATGACTAACTAGACAAGGAGAGTGTCATCCTGGCCTCTTCTCTGTGTCCCCCAGTACCCAGCATATGCTGCATGCACAGCATAAATACTGACCAGTTAACTCTCATCCTGCCCAACCCAGACACGCCCACCTCTTGCCCACCACCAATGCCAAACCACACAGCAACAGTGCCAAACTGCCCAGTGCCAAACCCTGCTCTAAAATCATCAGCGGCTAGTGAAAAGCAAAGTTTGAGGGTAGACAGACCTGGGATCAACTCCTGGCTCTACCAACTCCTAGCTGGGCAACCTAAGCAAGTTACTCAACCTCCGAGCCTTGGTAGCCTTGCCTACAAAATGATGTAGAGTCTTTCCTTCATCTTCAGACTGCAGTGAGGATGGAACAAGATAGTATAAGGTGCTAGCACCCAGTAGATGTAAGGCAAAGCCTCCCCCGCCCCTTTGCCACCCCAACAAAAACACACCAGCTCAGATGTTGTGCATGAAAACCGGTTGGACAGCAAACACACCTCATCTCCCCTCACCTCCAGCTGGCTCCCTAAGACAGAGGAAACAAAGCCTGAATGTACTCTGGCTCCCCCCAAGCAGGGAGGTCTCTGGAAGAGGTCTTTGTTAGCACAACTTTAGTTTAAAAGCTTCTTTATGAGCCAGACACACTGTTTCTTTTTATAAGAGGGAGAATCAGCCTATAGCTTAATATCACTTAATGGTGATAACAAGGCCTTTTGTTCACATCCCTCAATTAAATTCTGCAGTAATTAGTGGCCACCTACTCCTGTTGCTTAAGGGAAGCACCGCAGCAAGAACAAGGCATGGTCCTTGTTCATACAGACCCAGACACAAAACAGTTATCAAGTGACATAAGACAGAAAGTCATATACAGGGGAAAAGAGCAAACCTAACCTCAATGGGTTTCTGAATCATGGAAAATAATGCCAAAGGGGTAGCAGGCTAAGTGCTGCACATATGTTCTATTCTTTCATGTGATAGATGTGTCTCGCCGTGTTCAGATGCCGGCAGCTTCGTTTTACGGTTGCGTGTCTCTGTAACTTAGTTATCTGACTCCTCATTCATGGACAGTTAGGTTGTTTTCAATTTCTTAGTTTTATAAACAAGGCTGCAAGTGGCCATTCCTGTACATAATCCTCTGTGATTTGTCTATTTACTACCCTGGAAAGATGGAGCCATAGCAATGGAAATGCTAGGTGTCTGTACTTTTGATGATCTCAATAAGCAATGAAACTATCCTGTGTGCACAGAGAGGGTTTTAACCTTTCCCAGAACACACACATATAAATACACATACACATGTACATACATAAATGTGCCTTGTGTCCTCCTCCGTGCCTGCACCTCAGCCTCAGTTCAGGCCTGCATCATCTCTCACTTAGACTGTCATGGGAGATCATGGAGATCATGGTCAGGGCAGCCAGCAGGTCTCCCTGCACACGGCCACCAGAATGAGATTTGCAAAATACCATCCTGATTCTGCACCCTCACGTCATTCTGCCCCCAACCCTGATACCATCAGGGCACAGTCTCAACCCTTAGTCCATCTCCAGTCTGATCTGTAGGTGGCCTCTTCCCCCACATGCCCACAACCCCACCTTCACCCCTGGGCACATGTCTACAGTGCCAAGCCGTGTTGGCCTCCATCTCGTGCCCCCTCCCCTGCTGACCTCTGCCCCACTCAAGTGTCACCTCTTCTGGAAAGCCTCCCCTGACCTTCCAGAGTTAAGAATCATCATACCTTCTACATGCTTCTAGCAAAGCACTTGCCAGATGGTCATGTTCATGATGGCTATCCACTCACACACTTTCCCCACCTTGACCTCCATCTCTAAGCTCCAGGAGCAAGGAGTTCATATTCTGTCTATCCTTAGGGGCCTGGCTCCAGGACACAGCAGGTCCAGCAAAAGTTAACTGAATGAGTGAACAAATATGAATACCCAGGAACACAAGACCTTTAGCTCCTAAAAACCACTCTGAGAATGAGGCAAACAAAGCAAGATGGTTATTCCCATTTTACAGATATGAAATCTAAGACACAGCTTGCTCAAGGTCACATAATCAACGACAGAACCAGGATAAAGCCCCAGCTCTCCTGACTGCTGAGCACCATAACCAGAGAACCGAGGGGACATGAACACATCAACAAGGCTTCCGAAGTGAAATCTCCCACTCTTTGTTTCCCTTGCTCTTTCTAAGGCACTTCACCAGTTTCATTGTTTCAATGAGAGGTACCTGCAAGATATACCACCCTTCTTGACCAGAAATGGGTTATCTGGCTAATTTCAAGTCAGAGCAATTCGCTTTGGTCCATAAAGATGTCTCCTCATTTGGTTACCAAGTGGCCCATCCACTGACAGGTAAATCCATCCATAAGCAAGCAGGTCTGTGTACACAGGGTCTGTACATATTGTGAGTCTACCCTGTGTCTGTTACATCGCTGTCACCATAAGGAATGGCCCCATTGAGGAGCACAGTCACTGGCTGAGAAGAAAGGGGTCCTGCCATGGACAGACTGGAATGAGGCAAATAGTTCCTGGCCCACGGCAATGGCCAAAGCCCCCAGGAAGTGCTAAGCAGGACAAGGAACCCCCGTTTAGACCTCCCTGATCCACTGAACATCTCCAATTCCTCTTTCCCCCAAAGAAAACTGGTCCAGTGTTGGGCCTGGAAAGAGAAATACTCCAAACAGAAAAAACGGTACATCAGACCTGTGGAAAGAATTATAAGAACAGCTGACATCTGTTGACACTCACAGTATGTCAGCCATTATTCTAAAAACTTAATGCGGATTAACTCCTCCCCACAAACCTGTGAAGCAGGCACTATGAGTAGGGCATCTCTAGGGCCACACAGTTAGTGGCGGAGGGGACAGAGCCAGCCCCCTATAGTCAGACTGGCCAGTGGGCTCTCTCACAGGCTGGGTCCACCATCCAGGGAATCCCCAAACTCTCCCCAGTCCAGTCTACTTCCCCAGATCCCCAGCCACCACCCACAGGGCATCCTTGGCAGAAGGCAGAATATACACAAAGGCATAGAGGATGAAAGCCAAGGAGACATCAGAGAAGAACAAGCCATCCTTTGAGGTAGCATTATGTTTTTGTTTGGTTTGGTTTAGCAGAGTAGGGGGGAAAAGATAAGCAAGATAGGGCCAATTAAAAGGAACAAGCTTCCAGTTATAAAATAGATAGCACACAGGGATATAATGTCCAGCATAGGCAATACAGTCAATAATACTATAATATTTTGTATGGCAACAGATGGTAACTGCAAGGACCATTTCATAATGTATGTAAATATCAAATCACTGTGTTGCATGCTGCAATTAACACAATACTGCATGTCAATTACTTTTCAATAAATAAATAATAAAATATAGGCCCAATTGATGAAGGGTCTTACAGTAGACTTTGGACTTACTGTAAATGAGCAGAGCTATACCAAGTGTGCAGTACTTAGCACACAGTAGGCCTCCAATAAGCGGAAATTCCTTCCTCCTTATGCAGAGAGGTCAAAGGGGACTCACTGAGGCTTTCTAAGCCAAGGAGTGACAAGATCAAATTTGCATTTTAGAATATTGCTGTCTCTCTTGTAGTCTCAGATAAAACTCTTGCAGGATAAAATGTAATATTAATGATGATCAGGACATAATATTAAAATGACATAATGGTAAATGTACTTATTGGGTATTTATTGTGTGCCAGGTATTATCCATTATCCATAACACTTGACATTATTAAATTCAAATAATTCTCATAATAGTCCTGTAGTCAGGCACTATTCTTATCCCCATTTTGCAGATGAGGAAACTGAGGTCCTGAGAGGTTAAGCTGGGAAGTGTTACCCCTGGGATTCCAACCCAGTCAGTCTGACTTCAGATCCAGTGCTCCTAAGCACCAGACAATCCTGGTCCCAGGGGAGGAGAGCTTCCTGGAGGACCTGCTAGCCTCTGCCCTGCAATGACACCCAGACCAGGTTACAGGTATGTCTCCAGCTGCCTCCAGCCCTCATGCCCAGCCCTCCTCTCTCTTCCCATTACCAAGTCAGCTGAGGGCAAACCACCCCCAGGCTGGAAACACCATTCCCCCCCCCCCCAGAGGCTACTAATATTAAGGGGAAAAGGCCCTGCAATAACAACCCAGCTCTTGAGTTGCAAAGAGAAAATGAACGAACGAGGAGTGGGCCACCAGTTCCCCGCAGATTTCAGGGTGGAAAGTGTTCAATTAAAATGCATTCTGCTGGAGCTCAGCGGCAGCATTTCAACAGAGCCACCATTGTCTCCGTCTAAACTGCTGCTGCCCACAGCCCGACAAGCAGCAACGAAACAGGCTGTCGTCATGGAACCGGAATGTGGGGTCCTGGCCCTCCCAACAGCACCAGAAACGCCGCTCTGTTTACCCACGTCGCCCCTATTTAAAAACAAAACAAAAAGCCCCACTCCACCGTCAGTCCTCCAGCACCCAAGACACCAAGGAAGGACAGACAGTGGTGGGGAGGACACTCCATATGCTGGCAGCATGAGGCGGGTATGCCAGAAGATTCCCAAGTTGCTGGCCAGGCTGGGAGAGACGGGCCTCCCCCAGGCTGCTAGAAAAGTACTTTGGGGAATATATAAAAATCAGATACAAACAGCTATCTGCATGGGGCATAAAGAGAAACTGCCAAGCCCTGGGGTCCCAGGCCCCTACAGAAAATGTTTATGGCCAAAGAATCTGGAATGTTTGGCCAAGGGCTTGGAGTCCAGACACTGGTCATGCTGACTCCCTGCATAAATGAGACACCCTACAGGGCAGAGACAGGCCTGCGTGTCCAGTGTCCAGCCAACTTTGGGACAGAGACAAACTGAGGCTGACCAGCCATGGCTACAGCATCCTGGCCTCCACCTCAACCCATGAAAGTGCTAATCAAAAGGCAGGGGTCCAGAACCAGGCCACCCAGTGTGTTGAACTCAGAAACAGGGTGTCCAAGGCAACTAGCACATTCAGGGTACTGACTTGTCCCCAACTCCACCCTGCAGAGGTCTGAAGGACAGGTTTAAGCAGCAACCCGAGGCCACAGCAGAAAGGAGAGTCAGAGGTACTCAGAAACCCATTTATCAATTCTAGAAGAACGAGAAACCTGTGGGTCCCCCAAAAACCCATCCTCCCAGGTAGTCCTCAAACCTCAGGTCCCTGACTCTTGGCAGGTCACAGGTGGCCCTTCATGCTCTGACTTGACCTCTCAGGCATCACCTCCCTCACAGTACCCAGTACCCTACATGCACACACACACACACACACTCTCTCTCTCTCTCTCTCTCTCTCTCTCTCTCTCTCTCTCTCTCTC